>NC_041217.1:44948684-44950836 GCF_002837175.3 Physeter macrocephalus
ACCATATTATCTTGATTACTGTAGCTTTATAGTATAGTCTGAAGTCAAGGAGTCTGATTCCTCCAGCTCCATTTTTTTCCCTCAAGACTGCTTTGGCTATTCGGGGTCTTTTGTGTCTCCATACAAATTTTAAGATTTTTTGTTCTAGTTCTGTAAAAAATGCCATCAGTAATTTGACAGGGATTTCACTGAATCTGTGGATTGCTTTGGGTAGTAGAGTCATTTTCACAATATTGATTCTTCCAATCCAAGAACATGGTATATCTCTCCATCTGTTGGTATCATCTTTAATTTCTTTCATCAGTGTCTTATAGTTTTCACTTTCTGGAGAGTTTTTATCATAAATGGGTGTTGAATTCTGTCAAAAGCTTTTTCTGCATCTATTGAGATGATCATATGGTTTTTCTTCTTCAATTTATTAATATGGTGTATCACATTGATTGATTTGCATATATTAAAGAATCCTTACATCTCTGGGATAAATCCCACTTGATCATAGTGTATGATCCTTTTAATGTGTTGCTGGATTCTGTTTGCTAGTATTTTGTTGAGGATTTTTTCATCTATATTCATCAGTGATAATTGTCTGTAATTTTCTTTTTTTGTAGTATCTTTGTCTGGTTTTGTTATCAGGGTGATGGTGGCCTCATAGAATGAGTTTGGGAGTGTTCCCTCTTCTGCAATTGTTTAGAAGAGTTTGGGAAGGATGGGTGTTAGCTCTTCTTCTCTAAATGTTTGATAGAATTCACCTGTGAAGCCATCTGGTCCTGAGTTTTGTTTGTTGGAAGATTTTAAATCACAGTTTCCATTTCTTTACTTGTGATTGGTCTGTTCATATTTTCTATTTCTTCCTGGTTCAGTCTTGGAAAGTTATACCTAAGAATTTCTCCATTTCTTCCAGATTGTCCATTTTATTGGCATAGAGTTTCTTGTAGTAGTCTCTTAGGATGCTTTGCATTTCTTCGGTGTCTGTTGTAACTTCTCCTTTTTCATTTCTAATTTTATTGATTTGAGTCCTCTCCCTCTTTTTCTTGATGAGTCTGGCTAATGGTTTATCACTTTTGTTTATTTTCTCAGAGAACCAGCTTTTAGTTTTATTGATCTTTGCTATTGTTTTCTTTGTTTCTATTTCATTTATTTCTGCTCTGATCTTTATGATTTCTTTCCCTCTGCTAACTTTGGGTTTTGTTTGTTCTTCTTTCTTTAGTTCCTTTAGGTGTATCGTTAGATTGTTTATTTGAGACTTTTCTTGTTTCTTGAGGCAGGCTTGTATAGCTATAAACTTCCCTCTTAGAACTGCTTTTGCTGCATCCCATGGGTTTTGGATCATCGCGTTTTCATTGTCATTTGTCTCTAGGTATTTTTTGATTTCCTCTTTGATTTCTTCAGTGATCTCTTGGTTATTTAGTAACGTATTGTTTAGCCTCCATGTGTTTGTGTTTTTTACGTTTTTTTTCCCTGTAATTGATTTCTAATTACATAGCATTGTGGTCAGTAAAGAGCTTGATATGATTTCAGTTTTCTTAAATGTACTGAGGCTTGATTTGTGACCCAAGATGTGATCTATCTTGGAGAATGTTCTGTGCGCACTTGAGAAGAGAGTGTAATCTGCTGTTTTCGGATGGAATGTCCTATAAATATCAATTAAATCTATCTGGTCCATTTTGTCATTTAAAGCTTGTGTTTCCCTTTTAATTGTCTTTTGGATGATCTGTCCATTGGTGTAAGTGAGGTGTTAAAGTCCCCCACTGTTATTGTGTTACTGTCGATTTCCTCTTTTAGAGCTGTTAGCAGTTGCCTTATGTATTGAGGTGCTCCTATGTTGGGTGCATATATATTTATAATTGTTATATATTCTTCTTGGATTGAACCCTTGATCATTACATAGTGTCCCTCCTTGTCTCTTGTAACATTCTTTTTTTTAAAGTCTATTTTATCTGATATGAATATTGCTACTCCAGCCTTCTTTTGATTTCAATTTGCATGAAATATCTTTTTCCATCCCTTCACTTTCAGTCTGTATGTGTCCTTAGGTCTGAAGTGGGTCTCTTGGAGACAGCATATATACGGGTCTTGTTTTTGTATCCATTCATCCAGTCTGTGTCTTTTGGTTGGAGCATTTAATCCATTTGCATTTAAGGTAGTTATCAAT
>NC_041217.1:44951250-44951605 GCF_002837175.3 Physeter macrocephalus
AATTTTTGCCAATTTGATTACTATGTGTCTTGGTGTGTTTCTCCTTGGGTTTATCCTGTATGGTACTCTCTGTGCTTCCTGGACTTGGGTGGCTATTTCCTTTTCCAGTTAGGGAAGTTTTCTACTATAATCTCTTCATATATTTTCTCCGGTTGTTTTTCTCTCTGTTCTCCTTCTGGGACCCCTATAATGTGAATGTTGTTGTGTTTAATGTTGTCCCAGAGGTCTCTTAGGCTGTCTTCATTTCTTTTCATTCTTTCTTCTTTATTCTGTTCCGCAGCAGTGAATTCCACCATTCTGTCTTCCAGGTCACTTATCCGTTCTTCTGCCTCAGTTATTCTGCTGTTGATTCCTT
>NC_041217.1:44951737-44957095 GCF_002837175.3 Physeter macrocephalus
AAGTTTCCTGATGGGAGGGACTGGTGGTGGGTAGAGCTGGCTGTTGCTCTGGTGGGCAGAGCTCAGTAAAACTTTAATCCACTTGTCTGCTGATGGGTGGAGCTGGGTTCCCTCCCTGTTGGTTGTTTGGCCTGAGGCGACCGAACACTGGAGCCTGTCAGGGCTCTTTGGTGGGCCTCATGGTGGATTCTGGGAGGGCTCACACCAAGGAGTACTTCCCAGAACTTCTGCTACCAGTCTCCTTGTCCCTTGGTGAGCCACAGCTGCCCTCCCCCCGCTTCAGGAGACCCTCCAACACTAGCAGGTAGGTCTCGTTCAGTCTCCTATGGGGTCACTGCTCCTTCCCCTGCGTCCCGATGCGCACACTACTTTGTGTGTGCCCTCCAAGAGTGGAGTCTCTGTTTCCCCAGACCTGCTTAAGTCTTGTAATCAAATCCCACTAGCCTTCAAAGTCTGATTCTCTAGGAATTCCTCCTCCCGTTGCCAGATCCCCAGGTTGGGAAGCCTGATGTGTGGCTCAGAACCTTCACTCCAGTGGGTGGACTTCTGTGGTATAAGTGTTCTCCAGTTTGTGAGTCACCCACCCAGCAGTTATGGGATTTGATTTTATTGTGATAGTGCCCCTCCTGCCATCTCATTGTGGCTTCTCCTTTGTCTTTGCACGTGGGGTATCTTTTTTGGTGAGTTCCAGTGTCTTTCTGTCGATGATTGTTCAGCAGTTAGTTGTGATTCTGGTGTTCTCGAAAGAGGGAGTGAGAGCAAGTCCTTCTACTCCGCCATCTTGAACCAATCTCTGGTTATTCTTTATATATTAAGTGGGTCTGAAATTGGGGACTGAAGCAACTCACAAACCATTGCTGCTTATGCAACCTCTCCTTTTCAGCTTTTGTCTGTTCTCAATTGTATTTTGAATGAATTCTGTCTTCCATGATTAATAAAATGCTTGGTAGAATGGAATGGAAAGGATATTACCTTGAACATTTAAAAATTCACTAAAAGATACTCAGAATATTCCCTCTGTGTTTTAACAGGGGCTTTGATTGCCTATTTTACTGTAAAGTATATTTTGGGTGTTTACCACAGTATCCCTAATACACTTTGCTGTTTGACCTCTGTAAGGTGCCCCAGGACACCTGCATTCCAGAATAATGCTGCTCTAGACCAGTACAACTCAGGCTTTAATGTAAGTATGAATCACCTGGGGATCTTGTTAAAATGCAAATTTTGATTCAGCGGGGCTGGAACGGAGCTGAGATTCTGCATTTCTAACAAGTTCCCAGGTGATGCTACTGCTTCTGGTCTAGAGAGCACACCTTGAAAGTATAGGTTATATCTGTATGTCTAGTGCTTCTTAACGCATATACCAAGAGTCACAGTAATAGCTTGTTCTTAGGTAGTGGTTGTCGAACTTTAGCAGGCACTGGAATCTTGTGGGAGAATGTTTGCTAAAAATTGGGCTCCACTCCTCAGAGTTCGTTTTGGTGGGGCTTTGGAGCCCAGGAATCTGCATTTTTCAAACCTCCTCAGATTTTGATGCAGGTGGTCTAAAACCACACTTTGAGAAATAGTACTTTAAAGTTTGAAATTGCTATGGAAATTCTCAAACCTTTCTGGAATGACAGCTTTTTAAAGGCAAAGATGCCATGAAAAGCCCATCTGAAAGGTGATTGCCTAAAATGCCAATGTAGAATTTGGTTAATGAGGAAGCAGTGGTATAAGTTTGTATGTTTCGCTGTTCTATCCCATTGCCTCATGGAAAAGGTGCATAATTTATTATAATACATCAATGGTGAAGACCATAGCTTCAGTTACTCCCTAATTAGCCTTGAAGCGGTCTTAAATTGGATACTGTAGTTAGTTAGATATACTAGGTGGATAGGTATATTAAATGATGGTGAATGGATGCCAGTGTTGATTCTGCTCTTGGGCATTCTGACCAGGATATTTACTCTCTCTGGGATACATTTATATCTCTAATATTACTTGCTATCATATATACCTAGTATCACAAGTCTAGCCTGTTCCATATATAAAATGTAGAGTTGATTCTCAAGTTAAAAAAATAGGAATTCGGATAACTAATGAGCTGTCATTTCAGTTTAAGGCAGCAGTTAAAATTTAAAAGTATGTCATTCAAAGTGAATTTTTTAAAATGACAACTTTTCATAACTTTAAAATCAGTTCTTCATTTGCTCATGTCTCTCTTTTAAGGATGTGGGTGGTATTTATATAATACCTAATTGATTCTATACAAATTATTTAAAATAAAAAGGTTATACAGAGGTTGCAGAAACAGTGACTGCCATCTAGAATACTCTTCTGATCAGCAAACTGTGTAATGTTAACCAAAGTGATTTAAAAGGTTTATTTAGGATTAATCCATCATATGCTTAAATTTATTATCTCATTTATTCACTAATTTGCATGTGATTTAGCAATTCAGAAATTTTAAGCAAACAGAGGTGTACCCCAAAATGAAGTATAGGATGAATTGAATTAAAACAGATTTTAACCAAGACCAGCCCTGGACAGAAATGTGGGATTAGTGAGCTGTGATTACATTCCTCCTTTTCTGCTCCTCTGCCCTCAAGAGCAAATTTCTTTGTCCCACGTCTGGAAGGTTTTGTTACACTGCCACAGTACCCCTCTGAGGTCTCTCTTGCCCTTGAGAATTTCAAGGTGTAGAGCAGAGACAGTTTTGAAAACGATCATGACCTAGTACAGTAAGTGCTGTGTGAGGATGTCACACAAAGTAGTTTATGATCACAGAGAGAGATTAATTCTGCTTGAAGGGAAAGGGGAGAAGAAGATAGACAAATGATGAGGATATAAACTAAGTGACCTTATTGAGGTACCTTTCTGTTGTGAATTTTCTGGTTTATTAATAACCTGAAAACTGTGCTTCACTAACCATAATATTTGTACCTCTTGACAAAAAGTAGTTAGCATTGGGGAGGAAAAGTATCTACTAGTTTTTAAAGCAGACCAAAAATTTTTTCACTTCATGCTAGGAAGTAGTTTTATTTAAATTTGAGTAAAAATTTTGCTTTGATATTCTCCAACATAATATTAGTTCAATTGTTAATGAATTGAAAAGGCATTACACTTTTCTTGGTAGTCCTTTGTATATTCCAGCTGCTTTGAGTTAAGAGACATATGAATGGAAAAGAAATGTAAACAGTATTTAAATCCTGTCACATTTTTAAGAGCAGTGGATTTCTAATTAAGACAAAATTCAGGATAGCTTTTTGTACTAAGGTAGAAGATGAGTTTCAGACTCACTGTCAAGTTGTCTTCATCTTCACAACTAACATTTTCTGAGTTTCTACAGGTATAGCTCAAGTTAGTCATAATAACACTACTCTAGCAAAATATAATTATAGGCATGTCTCTTATGAAAATAATGTTTACAGCTTTACTATATTGTTATATATAAATTAGGGAGAAATTTTCTATCATTTAAAATTAACTCAGGGCTTC
The DNA here is from genome assembly GCF_002837175.3 of Physeter macrocephalus. NCBI lineage: Eukaryota > Metazoa > Chordata > Mammalia > Artiodactyla > Physeteridae > Physeter > Physeter macrocephalus. Next base: position 44,955,218 of record NC_041217.1, read on the forward strand.
CCTGGTGGTGCAGTGGTAGAGAGTCCACCTGCCGATGCAGGGTACACGGGTTTGTGCCCCGGTCCGGGAAGATCCCACATGCCGCGGAGCGGCTGTGCCCGTGAGCCATGGCCGCTGAGCCTGCGCATCCGCAGCTTCTGCTCTGCATGCCGCGGAGCGGCTGTGCCCGTGAGCCATGGCCGCTGAGCCTGCGCATCCGGAGCTTGTGCTCTGCAATGGGAGAGGCCACAGCAGGGAGAGGCCCGCATACCACAAAAAAAAAAAAAATAAAATAAAAATAAAAAAATAAAATTAACTCAATTACAATTTTGATGTTCCTTGATGCTTAGAGCTGTGCTGTCCAATACAATAGCCACTAGCCACATGTGGCTATTTAAATTGAAATTAATTGAAATTACGTAAAATATAATATTCTGTGTTAAATGTTAAAAAACATTTCAATTGCTCAATAATCACACATGGCTAGCAGCTACTTGATTGGACAGCACAGATACAGAACATTTCTGTCACTGTGTTCAATAGCACTGGTCTAGATTTTCGAGTATATGACAGGTGTGGAATTATTAGGATATGCACGTTGTATCAGTTAGGATTAGGTTCACTTATGTAGGGCTAGACACCATAGAAAACAGTGGCTTAAATAAGATAGAAGTTTATTTTCCTCCCATAGAAATAAAGTCTGGAGGTAGATAATTCAAAACTAGCAAGGTAGCTTCATGGTGTAAAGAACCTAAACTGATTCTTGTTTTGCTGCTGTGCTGCCATCATTGAATAGCTTCTACCTTGAGGTTCAGGATGGCTGCTCAAGCTCCAGCCATCAAGTCTGCATTTCAGCAGAGGAAAGAGGGAAAGAAGGGAAGCAGTTTCCCTCTTTTTTAAGATTTCCCATTTAACTGGCATAGAACACTTTGACTTACGTTTCATTGGCTAGGACTTATATTTTATTTTTCACATGGCCAATATTGACCACAAGAGAGGACAGGAGAGGACAGCAGTGTGTTTCTTTTGAGAGGCCTTGCTATTGTCAAGTTCCTCAGAAGAGCCGGTGAGAAATTAGTTTTAATATTTAGAAATTAATTTAAATGAATAATTTTTCTAGGAGTAAAAACTCTTTTGTAGTACATTCTAAAACCTAGGAGAGCAGTAGGAAGCAAGTAATATTACCTCATTTAACTGAGGCAGAGAGATCATTCAGAAATAACAAATTTAGTTGGATAATCCCTGTTGTGCCCATTTTTCATATTCTTGGAGCTCAGTATTGAGCTTTTTATTTTTTTAAGTAATAGTTTGTCATATTATCTATGAAATGTTATTATTGAGTTAAGACTTCATTTGTGTGGGGTTTTGCTCAGATATATAACCCAAACTGTCCAAATTAAAATACTTTGAGACTAATGAAATGAGCAAATTAATTAGTCAGGAATGATACTTTTCAGAAGAGTAGTATTCTTCATTTTATAATGTAATGTTTTCTAACATTTTGTTTATGTTTCTTAATAGGCAGTATAATCTGTAGTTGATTTCACTAAAAAATGGAAAGTTGCTATTAATGTTTTCAGTATTTTTTCCCTTGTTTAAAAGGCTTTTTTTTTCATTTTCACCAAGAACTTTATTGAGCAACGTATTCACTCTTTTTAAATTTTTTTTATTCTTTAGACTTTTTAAACATCTTTATTGGAGTATAATTGCTTTACAATGGTTTGCTAGGTTCTGCTTTAAAGCAAAGTGAATCAGTTATATATATACATATGTTCCCATATCTCTTCCCTCTTGCGTCTTCCTCCCTCCCACCCTCCCTATCCCACCCCTCTAGGTGGTCACAAAGCACCGAGCTGATCTCCCTGTGCCATGTGGCTGCTTCCCACTAGCTATCCACCC
>NC_041217.1:44958080-44980478 GCF_002837175.3 Physeter macrocephalus
CATCTCTGGGGTAAATCCCACTTAATCATGGTGTATGATCCTTTTAATGTGCTGTTGGATTCTGTTTGCTAGTATTTTGTTGAGGATTTTTGCATCTATGTTCATCAGTGATATTAGCCTGTAGTTTTCTTTCTTTGTGGCGTCTTTGTCTGGTTTTGGTTTCAGGATTATTTTTTTTTACACATTTTATTCTGTTGGAATCAAAATTTTCTATTTGCCGTTTTCTTTATTTTTCTTTGTTTTTCACTAATTACTGGTGTTTTCAGTAATTCACTTTTAAAATGTCTATCTGCACCATCAGGAAGTTTAGAAAGAGTGTGAGAAAATATGATAGTAAGGAGGGCACATTCAACTGCCATTCTGCTTTTTGATCACAGGCTCTTGCGTGACAGAACTTTACCACCACTGTTCTTGTAATTCCTTTGGTGCCAGTTTCATATAGCTTCTATATGTTGTTTCATATGTTGTTTCAATATGTTGTTTCATATTTCATGGGGGATGTAGAAACAGGCTAGAGTGGTCTTAGAACATGTAATAGACATGTGTTTAAGTCAAATGTAGTTCCCCAGTGCTACACAATTAAATATTTAATTATATTCTTTTGATTTTTTAGATAGAGACCTTAAAAAGACTACATTATCAGAAGGAGATGGATATAAAATAGCTATGACTTCTAACTTAAGAAATCTTATTTCAACCTATGTTCAAAAAGAGACAGTTAAAATGATGTAAGCTTCTAGGGCTTGTGATTCCTGTTTAACAGTTTGTGTCTTTAAGTCATTAGGTTGTTCCCATGCTCTCCAAACACATTTTTATTGTCATTTAGGAGAGACTATGGAAGTCCATATCTTAAGAATTCAAGCAGTTAATATATTTTTCTTCTTCTAAAGGGAACCATCAGTAAAACTTGGCAACAGTTGAGTTTGTATTTTCTTACGTGCTGGGAGGTGACCATTACTGCTATAGGCTTTCTTTAGTTCTAATTTTGCCTAAGAGCCTGTGTAATTTTGCTTGTGGAATTTCCTAGGAAATTTCATATTTGAATCCGGTAAAAATGAAGACAGACAGTATTTTCAATGGACTTATTAGCCCAGTAGTCTATTTGTAAAGTGAGGTTAGTAGGTGAATCTTGCTTTACTCTTCCCCTCTCCCCAGATTAAAATTTTAGAACAGGGATTTCTAATTGATATTGTCAGTAATTTTATTATAAATTTCTTTACCCTCATGTATTGACTTGGGGGTTGCAACCTGTGTCTTTGATCTGACTTTTTACTCTTACTCTTCTTTATCTGTCCAGTTTCATTGACTTCTTTCCCTTGGCATACTGCGTTACTACCGAACCTGTTATCTTACTGTCTGCTCAACCTTCTTTTTAAAAAGATTTTGCTTTTTGAAACTAGGTTTATTTGTTTTTACTGATCAAGAAAAGAATATTAGGAGAGGGAAGAACATGCCCAGGAGAGACTGGAAAGTCCTTTGTGGCCACTGTCTGTTATTCTGGAATTCAAAAGACTGGTCTGGGTTATAGATCAACTATTAGGCTCTATCAGTATATAAGTGGTGTTTGGGTCATAGAATAATAGGAGGGTGGAGGGAAGAATGCATCAGAGTAAAGTAAAAGTGAGGTTGGTGCCCTACATAATTAAAAGTTAGGGCAGAAATGTAATTGTGTGCATACAATGCTAGCAGAAGTCTTTGGAAATTTTTAAAAAGAGAAAAATGTCTTGCAATTGAAGCAGTGATAACAGAGTTTTTCATTAAAAACAGCAATCAGACATCACAAAGATATTGTGAAACAAGCATTGCACATTGATTAGGACAATGTATTTATCTCCAAGGTCATCAGTGAAGGTTTGAAATTAGATGAATCTGGGTTCAAGGCATAGTACCAGCAACCCACACACACAGTTAATGTAGACACAGGTTTTTGTTTCTTGAAATTCAGTTTCATTGTCTGCAAAGTGAAGATAACAATGCAAAGTTTATATAACCAAGTGAGGAAAATGAGATCTGTGATACAGAATGTCTTACATACTAGACCCTGCATTAATATAAGATTATATTCCTAGATGGTAAAAATTATAGTGAAGAAAATGGGAAAGGGTGTTAAAGGAAGGATTATAGCTAAAGAAATAGGTTTGGTTCTTAAATGTTAGAAATGCTCTTTATGTAGCTTTGGTCTGAAGAACATTAGATTGGAATAGAAACACTTGGGTGATGCTGCACAGCCAAATGAAAGATAAGTGCCAATAAGAGAGAGCTCACTGTTTTATTGAATGAGAAGAATATTGTTGATGAGAAAGATTTTAGATATACAAGTTCAAAACAATCTACATAAACAAGCTCATCAAGTAACTTTGTCACAGTAGCAGCCATCAATTCTATCCTTAATATTCCATGAATCTGCTAAATCAGATACTGAAATAAATAAAAAACACAAAAATTGTCCTAAAAAATCAATAGGTAATGGCTCTCAGGGATATTTTAACCAGACTACTTAAAAATACAAGAGTATAGTTGAAATTAACTCTAATGTTTAGGAGAAGAATTGTCAATTACCAATTGCAAATTTGACCTTTGGAAAAGACCTAGAATTTTGGAATTCTGGGTAGCTGAGACATCTCTTCCTCTGAGACAGAATTATTACATTGATATTTTCTTCCTGTGACTCAATTATTTCCAATTTTTATTCATATAACACAGGTGTGGTCCTTTTTAGACTGTTCTACAAAATTTGTAAGAATTAGGTATTCAAGTGATACCATTTTGGGAATTTTCTTCATCTTTTAAGTTGGCATTGGGTATCTGGGAAATCTGTTCCTATTAATATTATACATGTGCATTTAAAAAATTTATCCGCACCAAAAGAAGCCCACAGGTATGATTCTCATGCACCTAACCCTAGCTAATATCATGACCATTTTGTTCAGGGGCATTCAAGATGCAATGTCTTTTGGAATTTGGCCTATAATGGGTGATATTGGCTGTAAATCATTGTTGTACATTCATAGGGTGACTCAAGGCATTTCTCTCTGCACAGTTTCTATCTTGAACAATTTTCAGGCCATTAGAATTAGCCCCAGAAACTCTAAGCAGGCATGGCTCAAACCCCAAATATCCACATGCATTTTGCCTTCATTCCTCTTTTTCTGGGTCATGAATATGCTCATCTACATCTGGATCATCACAAACAATTAAGCCGTCACCAATGCTGCCCAACCTGGCTATTCTCTGGCTTACTGTAAAACAAAGCAAGGGGATTACAGGGTGTCAGCAGTATTTCAGAGTGCCATGCTCATCTAGAATTTCCTCTACATCATCCTCATGATCTGGACTAGTGGCTACATGGTGATGCTCTTCTACAGTCATCACAAGACAGTTCAGAATTTTCATGGCAACAACCTTTCTCCCAGACTGTCTCCTGAAACCAAAGCTACCAACACCATTCTGCTCGTAAGCTGCTTTGTCTTCTTTTATTGGACCAACGGCTGTCTTACCACTTACTTGTCCTTAAAAATCTGAAAGTAACATGATGCTAGAGCACATCACTGGATTTCTGTCCTCTTGCTACCCAGCCATCTGTCCTTTGGTGATGCTGAAAAATGCCAGTAGAATTTCCTGCCTCACCTCCTCCCTTGCCAAGATGAGAATGCTCTCTAATAAAAGGGAATTAGTGATGGCATGGTCACCACCCAGCCTTCCTCTCAGTAGAAGGATACAGTGTCATAAAAGTGTTTTGAAAGAAAAGACACAGTATTGAAAAGTGTTTGGTTTTTTTTTTATTCTGCCTTTGGGCTCTATTCAAAAGGTAATAGAAAAATATAGTTAAAATTTAATTAACCCTATGAAAACTATGTCTACTGCAGGATTCCTCTGAATTTTATCAGATTAAGAAATCTCTCTTATATTCCTACTTTGCTAAGAATTTTTTATTATGAATGTGTTTTGAATTTGATCATTTTTACATTTTTAAAGATTACATGATTTTTAACCCCTTTTCTACTAATATGGTCAATTTATTTCCCCACTGCATTTGAGTAGTTTATATTTAAATGTTTATTCAGTCTTTTAGTCCTGGAATTCAAATATACCTGTTGACGATATTTTATTTTTACATATCACTGATTTTAACTTGCTGGTATTCACCTATAATTATTTTTTCCACAGTTTTGTTGTATACTTTTTGTACATTTATATTGGTTCAATAAAACAAATGGAGAATGTTAAAAATATATATATGTCAAAGGAACCATTTACACTCGCGCCAGCTCACTTCTGTAAGAGCTGCAGTCTGGCTCCTGCCACCAGCACTTGACTAAGTGCTTATTCGAAATTCACTAGTGATCCACTAATTAAAACTCCAGTGACCTCTTCTCTGACTTTGCATTCGTTCATCTCTGCCACATTTTAATTTTTGGCTACTCTCTCCTTGAAATTCTCAATTCTCACTGCTTCCCATTGAGTGCTCTTCACTCCATCCTACTGGGACTTGTTACAGTCCAGTAGGACTTCCTTTTTTTTTTTTTAATCTTCCTTCCATTTAGTCACGCAAAGCCACCACCTGAAATATCACCCATTCTCATCTCTGCCTGTTACAGATCCTACCTGTGCTTTAAGACCTACTTTATATGTCATCTTCCCTTTAAGCTTTTAAAAATGTTTTTTCTCATTCCTATAGTCATCTAGTTCCTACTTAAAGTACTTTTAAGATGCATCTTTTTCCCTGACAGTATGATTTTGTACACATTTTAAAATCTACCCCAGCAGATATAAATCACAGGAGTAAAAAGGCCGCCACTGCAACTTCCTCAATGTTGTGTATAATCAGTAACCTTAAATATTCATTTACTCTGCTATGGTAGGCAGAATAATGACTCCCCTGTCATCCCTAATCCCCAGAACCTCTGAGTATGTTAGGTTACATGGCAAAGGGGAATTAAGGTAACAGATGGAAATAAGGTTGCTAATCAGTTAACTTTGAAATACAGAGGTTATCCTGGATTATGCTGGTGGGCTCAGTATTACTTTAAAGATAGAGGAAGGGAGCCAAAAGCAAGGAATGTGAGCGGCCCTTAAAAAGTCAAGAAAACAGATTCTCCCCTTGGAGACTCCAGAAGGAACGCAGCCCTGCTGACACTTGATTTTATCCCAGGGAAACCTGTGTCAGATTTCCGACCTACTGAACTGTTAAGATGTACATATTATGATAATTCAGAGGCAATGTGATAAGAAAAATGGGAAAGTAAACCAATTATTTTAAGACTTAATTACTTCTCAGGGAATTTATCAATTTTACAATAATTACTTTTTCTGGTTGTTTTTAAAAAGAATCATGTGTAATGTCATCCCAAGAGAAAGAGCCTTTATAAGGTGGATTGTTTTCCTTTTATTTGGGCTTTATAATTTGAAAAAGATAACAATACCTTGCTGTTGAACAGGGCAGCTAATAGTAGGAGCTGTGAAATGACAAAACTGAAACAACTTAGTAACAAGTTGGATGTCCTTTATTCAAGGGAAAACAATCCATGGGAGAATACTGTGCCTACAAGCGGTGGAGTACTGTTGCGGAGGGATCTGGGGCAAAAGCGAGATTTATAGAGCGTTAGAAGAGGCAACTCAGAAACAGGGCATGATTGGCTAGGTCAGGGATTTCCTTCTTAGGCAAGCAGATCCTAGTTTCCAGGCTAAGGTCAGCTAGATCAAGCTGAGTTGGAGGACTGGGATTAGTGTATGTTAGGTTTCCTTGACACTGAAGTGTTTCCCGTAAGTGCAGGTTGACTTAGGTTTAGATTTGTGATGAGGACTGGGCTAACAGGGCTGCCTCCATTTTGTGGGTCCTGATACATGCATTAACTTTATCAGAGCTCAGTAAATATTAATTGAATGAATGAACAAGTGGAGTTGACGAGTGAAGGGAGAATGTTTTTTATTCATTTTTTTAAGAAATGAATTAAGTACTTTTAGTTTCTCAAATGCACTGTATTCTTCTCCCTACCTACCTTACCCTGCCTCTCCTCTCATACAAATAATGCTTCCTTTACTTGGAGCCTTCTTCCTCTTTCCCTTTGAATAAGTCCTAGTGATCCTTAAAGTCCTGGTTTACGTGTGAAACCTTTTAGGAAGGGTCTTAAATTCCTTCACCACTCATTGCCCCTCCTGCTCATCCATACTTGTCCGGTGTACCTGCTTTGCGGCCCCATTGTATCTTGTACTTCCATCTTAGCCTTAACACACTGCAGTATTACCCATTTAGTTGTCTTTCTCATTGTCATAGTCAGGGGCTATGTCTTTTTTTGCTCACTGTTGAATTCCCAGAGCCTGGCATAATGTGTATTTGATAAATATTTATTGAATGACATTCATGAAATATAGTAACAATCTCAAATGTGTCAAAAATAACACATATGAAATAAATTTATGTGTAAAGTATTGTTTTCAAGTTCTTTATTTGCTTATCTGTAGAAGTTCATAACCCTACCGAACATTAAACTTAATACTAGGTTTATAGGCAGAATGCAATCTCTAGCAGTAAAATCTACTTTTATTTTAAAATATACTATTGAAGTTTATTCAGACTTCAAACTTGACATTTAATCTCAAAGCTTAATCTGTTTCACCTTTAAATTTGAATTTAAATACTTCTTGGAAGTTGCCATTTTACACTTAGTTACTATTTTTTAAGAAATAATTTTATTTTTCTGTGACTTTTCTTCATTGCAGTCTAGCATTTTTAAGAGCATATATTTAGAACATTGATTGTGTATAATTTTTTTTTTAGAGAGAAAATGGCATTGATCTGTTTCTTGCCTTTTGAAAATAGTACTCTGTTGGAGGCTTGGAAGGGTTTAGGTCAAATTAAGTGGGCTTATACTGTTGATGGGCTCCTGCAGATAAAGCCACAGCCAGCTTTAGCTGGGTTGCTTTTGTGTTGATGTACTGTTTTTCCCTTGGGCCAATAGATGCTGTTTCTTGTAAGATAAGAACATGGTAGGGAAGGAAATTTGCTCTGTTTTGTTGCTATTTAAAGCACTGTGGAACTAGTTGGTAGAACTTGACACACTGTTCATTTCATCTTCAGTTGAACTACTATTGTTGTTTTTCTTGGGGAAAAAAGTTCCTCTGAGATAATTTCTACCAAGTAGTTACAATTTACAAGATATTTTATGGTTTTTCCATGTGAAATAAAATGATTTCTCGAGATTTGGGCCTCTTTATATTTGGTTTTAGAATCTTAGCCACTAGATTGTTTTGCCTCCAGTTTAGATGATTAAAGTTATTAATAAAGCTAATTTTTTCCTTGGTTTTCATTGTTATTGTGAAATTTTAAGTTGGCCATTAGAAAAAATTCCTAGCAACCAAAATCTTTGGTCTTTTATTGATAGAATAATCTTTGGTCTTTTACTGATGCTATTTTAAGCTACTGTTAGAAGAGTTGCTCCAGGAAGCTGCTAACTTCTCTGAAGCCTGTGGGACTCTCCAACATGGGTAGTAAGGCTGTGGTGCGTGTTTGCTCTAGTCCTTGGAACTCTTGGTGGAAACGGGTCTCCCTCTTAGATGTATGCCATGAAATCTCATTGTTGTAGTTTACTTTCGTCCAGTGTCACAAACTCATGGAATGGAAGTATGTCAGAGAGTGAAACTTTGCCTAGTTCCTATGGTGATGTGAGGAATCTTTAGGGGCTATTAAAAGTATATCTTTGTTCCAAGTATTCCCTTGTTCCTGTGGTTCCAGAGCTTCCCCCATCCACCACCCATGGAATCATTGACATGAGTTATTTATTTCAGGATGAGGGTAGATACAGCCTCGAATAAAGGAATCATTTGCTCAACTCTGAGTTTTATTTTCAATAAATTATTTTCATGTGTAGTAACAAAATTCAAAAGGTACAAAAGGGTATAATTTTACATAAATCTCCTCCCCCTACTTTCTCCCCAACTGGCCTCCACCCTTTATCTCTGTCATTCAGTTCTGTGTACACAAAAGATACATAGTTTACACTCTTGTACACCTTTGCTTTTTTCACATAATATCTCTGTACAGTTCCATATCAGTATGTATAAAACTATCTCATTCTTACCAGCTATAGTAACCATATCCAATCTTATGCTTTTACAGATAATGCTAGAGGGGTTGGTAGATGCAAACTATTACATTTAGAATGGATAAACAACAAGGTCCCAATGTATAGGGAACTATACTCAATATCTTGTGATAAACCATAATGGAAAAGAATATAAAAAAGAATGTATATACGTGTATAACTGAGTCCCTTTGCTGTACAGCAGAGATCGGCACTGAGTCTCTTTGCTGTACAGCAGAGATTGGCACAGCATTGTAAATCAACTATACTTCAATTTAAAAAAATGCTACAGTTTTAATCCTGACCATACATCATTTTGCATACATACGAATTTATCAATATGATAAATTCTTATGAGTAGAATTACTGGGTCAAAGTCTAATATTTTAAACTGTGGTGTTTCTTAAAAAAATATTTATTTATTTATTTATGGCTGCTTTGGGTCTTCGTTGCTGCGCGCGGGCTTTCTCTAGTTGCGGCGAGCTGGGGCTTTCTCTAGTTGCGGCGAGCCGGGGCTACTCTTCGTTGCGGTGCATGGGCCTCTCACTGCTGTGGCTTCTCCTGTTGCGGAGCATGTGCCCTAGGTGTGCGGGCTTCAGTAGTTACAGCTCACGGGCTCTAGAGCGCAGGCTCAGTAGTGTGGTACACGGGCTTAGTTGCTCCGCGGCATGTGGGGTCTTCCCGGACCAGGGCTCGAACCCGTGTCCCCTGCATTGGCAGGTGGATTCTTTTTTTTTTTTGCGGTACGCGGGCCTCTCACTGTTGTGACCTCTCCCGTTGCGGAGCCCAGGCTCCGGATGCGCACGCTCAGTGGCCATGGCTCACGGGCCCAGCCGCTCCGCGGCATGTGGGATCTTCCCGGACCGGGGCACAACCTCGTGTCCCCTGCATCGGTAGGCAGACTCTCAACCACTGCGCCACCAGGGAAGCCCTGGCAGGTGGATTCTTAACCACTGTGCCATGAGGGAAGCCCTTAAACTGTGTTTTAAATTAATTTTTTGTCTATACAAAATAGGAGTCATGACATTTTGGGTTGTCTGAGAGAAATCAGGATGTTCTAAATTCTAGAAACCATTCAGCATGTATTAAGAGCAAAATTTGAAAATCTATACATAATTTCACTATAAACAATGGTATGTAAAGGACTCAGGATGGTATATAGGTAATTTCTGCCACACCAGAAGAAATCTTTTCTAGTGCTGAGAAGAGCCATAGGTCAGTGTCTTCATTCCCCTACATACCTTTTCAGAGGCTGAAAATCAGAGTAGAAGACAGGGAAGTGATGATGATGATAGTGATTGTGATAAATGAGAACAACCAGTTGGTTTCAGAAGAGAATCTGAGAACAGCAGGATTGCCTGAAAAAGCTGACTGTCTAGGGATAGAGAAATTCTAAGAGCGCTGGTTTGCTAGCCGAGGCCTGTAAAGAGAAAGCCTGGATACTGCAGAGTATCTGGACCTCAGAACTAAGCTTCTCACACCCATAGGCTATAGCAGTATTCAAGGTTGTCAGCCAAAAACACCAGCCAAATCTCAATAGATACAAGCATAGGACAGATAGTGACTAGGTAGAATGACAAATGTCCAAGGTGAAGCCAGTCAATTGCCTGGGCCACAGCAAGTGAATCAGCACCCATCTCCTGTTCACCATGACCATGAGACAACTCATCCTCCTCCTTTTAACTAGCCGCCACCCCAAGCGGAAAAAAAAAAGAGGGTTGGGAAAATTCCTTAAAGAGGTTGAACTTGTAATTGAATGACACAACGAAGTTAAGGAACTTCTGTGTGGAATTTGAAGTTAGAGTTCACGCTATGAACCAAGGAAGCTGCATTGCATCCACTACCTTCCGTTTTAGTTTTCAGCCATTCCTTCATAACTCCACTGTGTTCTGTGTAAATTCTTTTTCTTCCTGAACTCCCTTTCCCCCACCCCTTTGTTCCATTGGTTTTCTGGTCTCTCTTTATTGTATGAATTCTGTTTCCCTCCTTTTATCACCTGGAGTCTTTCGGGTGCACTGATTTCTGGTTCTCTGAGCCTGTTCTTTATGCTCCCCCTCCCACTCTTTGCCCTTTTGTCATTGGCAGCTTCTCGCGGATTCCTTTGCTCTTTTTCTCTCTCTCAGTCCAACAAAGACTGCTTAGAAAGAGCAGCAGCCTTGTCATTTGAACAAAGGATTCTACAAACCCTGTATAGGTTGGCTATTGATTTGCTTGACTGAAAAAACTGATTAGCCACTTCATCTCTGGTTGAGTATCTCTATTAATGCCCGGGAGTTACATGTTACAGTATTAGTAGCTCTGACAGTGACTGCCTGTATGTTAATTTTACTTACTGATTTCTATCTCAGAGGCCTTAACTACACAGTGATTATTGTAGTATCTCCCAGAAGGGGAAATAAAATCCCTGAAAGCACATTACCTTACAGGCTTGATTTATTTCAAGATCCTGTTAGTTTCATGGATAAGTTACTTTCATCACATTTGGAAAACTAGTTTTATATTTTTATTCCTTAATTTTAAAGTTCTAAATCATACTTAGAAAAAATGTCATAATTTAGCCCTTTCAGTTCTTTTAGCTTTGAACTAATTAATTTGTATTTTTTTGTTTCATACTGGAATATGGTAATTGAGCAAGTAAGAGTGTAATGATTCATCTAAGGAAGAGTGAGGTTAGGTAGGGATTTACATGTACTGTAAACCTATTTATAGAAATATGCATATGCTTTCATAAGTATTATATGTTATCTTATAATATTCACATGATGTTGGTTAGGGGTATTCATTGATAAGAGAGCTTGTTGAGATCAAATATGTTTTATAATCTTGCTTTTAATAATTTCCTGTTATTATGGTATAGACTCCTGTAAATTTAATCAGTAGGTAAGATTAATTGAATCCTATGGATATGAGGAATAAGCATTTTTAACAGAAACAGAGTTTTAATTGTGACTATTTAGCATTACTTTCTCCTCATAAAAGCTAAGAATTGACTCTTTGATCTCTATTATCTAATGCCAGACCATGAACTGAATTTGATATAATGATTTTAATTAATTTCTATATATTTTATCACTTCAAGAAGTCTCTCTTTCCAGAGGAACAATCTCTAAGCCGATGTTAGTTGGTGATGTGCTATGGATTTTATTACAACTGGAGTTTTTCTTTACATTCTCAGTTCCTTTTGGATAATATTAGGAATTAGCTCTTATAAATGGAATATGCTTTCTATACATTAATAAGTTGTAATTATTCACCCAAAGTTATTTTTCTTTCAGTCTTACAAACGGCCAAAATATCACAATGCAACATGCATAGTAGAACTGGGAAAACATTTAAAATGAGTTCCTTTATGCAAGATCAGTTATCACATATAACACACTATGATCCAGGAAGTGGCTTAGATTATAGTGTAGTTCATATATTCTTGATGAAATCTTACAACACATAGAAATTCAAGTTTAAAACACCTGATTATTTTTATGGGAATCAATAATTTTAAAAGGAATAGCACAGTATAATGATGATTATAATCATCAAAGGTTTTAAAATTAGTGTATACAGTTGGTATGACTTAGAACATTTAGGAATACTTGAGGTATATTTTGGTAAAAGAAAGAGTACCATGTGGGTGATTACTTCTTATTATTTGTATGAGGTCAATACTTAGATAATTATAGTGGTGAGATTTTCTTTTATATAGAATTAGAAAGCTTATAGATACCTAGAAACATGTATTCTTTTTTTTTTTTTTTTTTTTTTAGAAACTTTATTTTCCATCAACCTATTTCCATTGTAAGAGTTTGTGGAAGAACAGCTTAAGACCACTCAGTGGTTGTTCCTACCCACTCAGTGGCCTGAGCAGTGGGAGCTGCAGACCAGTCTTCAGTGGCGGGCTGAGTGCTCCTGTCTTCAGTGGAGACTTCTTTTTTGTTTTGTTTTGTTTTGTTTTTTTGCGGTACACGGGCCTCTCACTGTTGTGGCCTTTCCCATTGCGGAGCACAGGCTCCGGACGCGCAGGCTCAGCGGCCATGGCCCACGGGCCCAGCTGCTCCGCGGCATGTGGGATCTTCCTGGACCGGGGCACGAACCCGTGTCCCCTGCATCGGCAGGCGGACTCTCAACCACTGCGCCACCAGGGAAGCCCAGTGGGGACTTCTTAATCGTGGGTTTTGGCATCAGACACGCTTTGGTTTGAGTTCTAGCTCCAACCACTGTGACTTTGGGCTGCCACTCTGAGTCTTAGTTTCCTTGGCCATAATGGCAGTAATTACCCCATAGAATTCTTGTGAAGATGAAATGATAAAGTTTACATGAAGAGTTTAACACAGTGCTGGCACATGTTGAGACTCAGTAAACGGCAGCTGCTGCTAGCAGTAGAGGTGGCAGCAGTGACACTTTTGTTTAGTATGAGAAAATAAAACCTGACACATGTATCACCCTGTCACTTTCTTGGCTTTCTCTGTTCTTTTAAATCTCTGTTCCTAGAACTCTTCAGTTCATATATCATAATATAAATTTTAGACCCTCATAACTTCTGTATCATTTAGAGTCACAGTCATATAATTACAAAATTTTGTAGCTGGAAGGGAGTTTGGGGATCTTTTAACCCAAACCTTTTATTTCACAAGTGAGAAAATGATGTCCAGAGATGTTAAGTGATTTACCCACTGTAAATTGCTTGTGGTAGGTCTCCTGATAAGTGGAACAATGTTCATTTTACTGTTCCTTCCTGCTGCTTAGGTACCATTCAGGTTAGGTGTCAACCAGTTCTGTCACTATGGTTGACTCATGTGAGCCCTTATTGTGTACCAAGTACTAAGCTAAATGCCCAGACACAAAGATGAGGAATATAGAGTTCCTACTATGCAAGCATTCATAGAGAAAGGAACTGATTGACAATCACAAAAGTGCGGTAAGTATTATAAAAGTGGGGCGTAGTAAGTGCAACTTAAAAAGAAAGGAGAGGAACTAACGTTCATGAAGGGCCTATGGGACAGGTAACTCACATGTATTGCCACGTACATTATTATTTAATGGTCGACCTAACCCTCTGAGGTAGGTATTAGTATCCATGGTTTTGTTTCTTGGCAAAGCGCAGTCCCTGATTGAGAAGGAGTGAGGAGACACAATAGCCCTGAATCCCAGTGTAAAAACTCAGTGCTCATCAGGACTTGGGGCTTCTATAAACGATTTGGTAGATATTGTTTCATGGTTAAATGGGAGTGATGAATCATTGAAATGCCACATTTTTTACCTGCAGCTGTATTTAAATACCAAGTTGCTTTTTTGTAATTTGTTTTCTTTAAGCGCATTGCTTTAATTGAGTGGAAGACATGGTCTGATTTCTTAGAAGAGCAACTTCAGTGACTAAACTGAGGAACAAACATTTTCTATTGTGAACGTTCTTCTCTTATTTTTATTGATGTTTTCTGAGTCAAAATCTAGGGCAGGGGCCAAAGCTTGGGAAAGACACCAAAGCTTCCATGTCCTTTGAGAGCCTACATTTTCAAAACTATGTGGTCTTCTCACCTCATTTACTTTTATTACTTTTTTTTTTTTCTCCCTATACCTCCATAAAATCTTTTTAGTTGCTTCTTGGACGGGTACATAAGGCACTATGTAACCAATTGTAAGTTGGTTATTTAAAAAAACACTTTTTGGGAGAGCAGCTGTATATTGATACTAACAATTAGAATACTTAAAATGTTTCTATTGCATAATAATTTCTTTTTGTAGGTGTTTTTAAAACACTTGGTTGCTCTGGCTTCGAAAAAGATTTTCAGTGGGGAAAAAATATATATCCATTTAGAAAATATTTATTATGTTATATATGCCCTCTTTTTGAGGAACGTACCATTTGGGATTCTTCAAATATCTATGAATTTTTCCTTAACTTTTAATTTTGAGCAATGATGGAGTGGGTCTAGAAGGTATTCAAAGTTTTTCTAGATCTAAAATTCTGCTATTCGACTGGAACTACTGATTATCTTTGAAAACTATTAATTGATATAAAGATGTATTTCATGTACAGAAACTGAAAATTATAAATAGAAAATTATGTTAATAAAAATGTGCACCACAACTTGCTGCTCTTCATAATTACTGAAATGTATATTAAAATAAATTTCTTAACACTGAACTTTTTATAAGCAAGAGGTACACAAAAAAGTTCATGTAATTAGCATAAGCAGTTAGAACACCAGGCAGAATATTAGCAACCAGACTTATACAGTGAAGAAATTGAAGGATTCCTCTTTGGGGAAACTGACCTTGCCAAAAGAAAAGTCTCCCAAAGTACTGTCCAGGTCACTGGTCCATCTCAATAACGTGTTTATTGCACACCTTGCCTATACCTGTAATATACAGTGGGGTTTGTTGAGGGGTATGCATGTTAGAAATATGTGTGTAAATACAGGAAGAAATAGCTAAAAGAATTGAAAATGATTTTCTCAGGAGAATAAGAATCAGAACTAGGGAGAGATGGGACAGAACACTGCGGCTTTTCACTTTAGCTTAATAATACTATTTTAAAACAATGTACATTTATTGCTTTGATTAAAAGTTAAAAAATATAGTGACCAGAATTATGTTTGTTGATATAGTATTGCCATGTTATACTGGTGCTTCCATTGTATCACTAAAGATATGCAGAATTCACATATTTAAACAAAAGGCCTCAGAGATACCATAGGAAATATATAGACATACAAAGTATGAATACCTTCTAACACCCTATTCTATCGGTTTTTATTATCTGTTTTTAGGGACAACTATAGTAGGTAATTGATACTCATAGATGACCTCCATCTCTTACTTTAATGTAATCATTAGTTTCAAAACTTACATGCAAAAACTTCTTTTTTTTTTTTTTTTTTTTTTGCGGTACGCGGGCCTCTCACTGTTGTGGCCTCTCCCGTTGCGGAGCACAGGCTCCGGAGGCGCAGGCTCAGCTGCCATGGCTCACGGGCCCAGCCGCTCTGCGGCATGTGGGATCTTCCCGGACTGGGGCACAAACCCGTGTCCCCTGCATCGCCAGGCGGACTCTCAACCACTGCACCGCCAGGGAAGCCCAACAACTTCTTTTTACTATAGCTGCAGTCAAGAAGCTGAAAGGAAGGGAGGGAGGGAGGAAGGAAGGAAGGAAGCAAGGAAGGAAAGAGAGAAAGGAAGGAAGAAAAGAAAAGAAAACAAAAAACCAAACAAAACTGATTTACTCTCGTGGCACATTCTTTCAGAGGTGGTAATAGTAAAAACAAAACAAAGCAAAAAAACAAAAAAAAAAACAGAGGGGGGAAAAATATATGAGAGTTTCAGTGGCCTTGATAATCCATAGGCTAGTGAATTGGTTTGAAGTGGATCAGATGAGTAAACACTATAACCTAATGATAGATAATAAGATGAATTTTGATTTACTATTAAGTATCTTTAGTGTACCATATTTTATATTCACCAAATAGAGCCATTGCTCACATAGTTAGAAGTTCTTTAAAGGCAGAAAACACACTTTATTTAGTGTTTGCATCCTCTACAACATAGTCATGCCGATAAAGGCATGCCTTATCTTGAATGGATTTTCACTACCTATGAATTAGCATGTCGTAGCTGCATTTCAAGAGAGTTTTAAAGTTGTAAGTACATTAAAAATTGTATTATGACATCTTGAATAAATAAAAACATTTCTTTTTCCTGATTTCATATATATATTTGTTTGTGCTAGTGATAATACTCTACCATTTTCCACTCTGCTGGAAGAGGAGCCCATATCCTCCCCACACAATTCCAGCAGCATGTTGTTATAAAACAAGGCCCAAGATCCCCTATCTACTATTTTTCCCCTAAATTTCACCACCCTGGGAGAGAACATTTTTCTAATGTGGTTTTCTACAGTTTTCTACAAGGCTTTCAATGTGCCTTGAAATATATTTAGTAAATCTTTTATGTACTATTGTTTCACAGTCCTTTGCTTTATCTCTGAACCCATACAATTATGCAGTTTACTTTGCTATTGAATCTCAAGGTTATTTTCTTACTTCTTAATATAGTTTTTCATCATTTCTGCAGTGTTCTCTTTGGAAGAATCTTGATTGCTTTTTAGCTAAATGGTACCATAGCCAGAGAAAAAATGGTTAAGATCTGATAACATATGATGAATTGGCGTGTCATTTGCAATTGTGTATTCTACCCAGCTCTCTATTTGAGGGAGTTGTTTTCTCCTGGGTGTGCTAGAGAAATTGTTATACCATCATTCCTCAGAAAAGTTATTCATAAGAATATATCTGTGAGACACATCTAGTCTGAGGATAGCTCAAGGAAATGATTGTCCTTTCTGAACAAATGCCACATATTTTTATTAGAAGACTTATTTTCTTCTCATCCTGGAAGTGATATTAAACACATTATATGACTCTAAAAACTTGTGACTCTGATATACAAACAATGCCTGTTTTATTACTTCTGTATAACATGCAAGCCCTGTTTAGTTGTGTTCATTTTGTTAGGAATGAAAAAAGAGCACATTTGTGTTTAATTAAATTGGAGTGATATAGTATTATACCATCTTTTTAAAACTACGGGCAAATTTTAAATGTTCAAAGCACTATATAAATAGGGATGAGCAAAGTCTATTCAGGGCAAGGTAATTAGAGCATCTTTGGCTAGAAGATCTCTGAGTAAAAATAGCTAGTCTCGTATAGTGTTAGAGAAAGGTAATTAAAGCTTGAAGAATAATGATGAAAACCTTTTGCTCAGATACCCTTTCTTTATTTTAGCTTTAATGCCTTACATTCAACATGGTGAACCCTAGCCTAGAAATCTCTATGTAATCAAAACTAGCCCAGTGGGTACTACTAAGATAAACTGTAATACCCTGTATTATATCCCTGCTGAGGAAGGGAAATGCATGTGGCCTAATAACGTAACAGCTTATATAAATTAAAAATATTCATCTTGCCTCTCTTGTCATATTTTAACTTTGTGCGTGTTTATATATAAAATCCCCTAACCCCCACCTCCTCCTCCTTCATCCCTTTTCCTCAGGTAATGTAAAAGAATGCATTACAATAATCTAAGTTGAGATTGCTGGATTTTTTATGCTCTTCTTAACTCTCTGAGAAAGCATATTATCCCTTTTTCTCAAACTTTAAATACAGGCATCCTTCAGTGAGCTGTCTTCAGCACCCCCTGCATCCCTTAGAAGTCCTTTATATTCCTACCTTTACACTCTATGCAGTGATTCCCAAACATATATTTCTGGTCTTCAAGTCTCCTGGACTCCAAAAACTGCACTGCTTGGATATCTATACTTGAAGTGTAGTGACATCTCACACTAAGTATCTTAAAAGTCAAGATTCATTCTCTGTTCTCTCTAACCCTCTACCCTCTGCTACACACAGTCTTTACCGTTTTCAGTTCATGGCACCGTCAGTCACGTTTGACAATTTTTCGAGTTTTACATATTCAGTGAAAGGCATGCCCATTCTACTTATGTAACCACCATCATCTAATTTATCTCCTCCATTTCTATTCTTACTACCCATTGCTAAAGTTAAGGCCCACACATCTTACTGGGAATGTAGCAATGCTTGCTGTTGGCCTTCCTGCCCTCTTCCCACCCCCCATCCATTCCACCCACTATTCATAGCTCAGGTCTTCCTTAAGCTCTGGCCTGATTATGCCATTACCCTGTTTAAAAACTTACACTGGGTTTTTACTGCATCTTAAATAACCTAAGACAATAATTTTCAACCTCACTTCCAAAGCTTATCTTAGTCTAGCTTTTTAACCTCTTTTTACACATGTGCCATACTTTCGTCAAATGCAGTGAATATTTTCCCTCAAATATTTTACATTCTTTTCCATTCATGTATCTTTTCATATTAATGTGTAAGCTTCATGAGTGCAGTGATTTTCTTTTCATCTGTTTTGTTCACAGTTCTTTCCTCAGCTCCTAAGACAATGCCTGGCACATAGCAGGTACTCAATAAATATTGGTTGAATGAATAGACAAGAAAATGAATGAAAGAAGGAATTGCAAGGTACCTTTCATGGGACTCAGCTATTCCTTTCTGAATTTGCAAAGATTCTGAGTAAGGGTCCTATATCCTTTCAGTAAATTCCCTTTCTCTGTACTAACTTAAGCAGATCCTGTTCCTTCTAATCAAATGATCCTTGACCAAGACAGCATAGAAAAGTTGGGAAGACACTATTTCAGAATTTGGATAAAGGAACTTGGTTTAGAGACCTTAGGGCTCCTGTGGCTCCTCTCACTTTTGCCTTCACAAAATATAAACAAACAAAACTTCACCCCTGAGGTCAGGTATCCTACAACCCAAGTATGTGTTGAATGAGGAGACACCCGCAGTGGAACTTCTCATTAAATGTATGCAGGGTTTCTCAGTGACTCTACATGCCATGTTTTGCTTACATGTGAACAAAGAAATTTGTCATGTATTAATTATAAAGCTTACTATAGTTAAACAGACTGTTATTAAGATATTAATTCAGGACATTAATTAGTTGATTTTCAAAGTACACTAAATTGTTTGATTGTCAAACCACAATAAAAATATTCCCGGGCTTCCCTGGTGGCGCAGTGGTTGAGAGTCCGCCTGCCGATGCAGGGGACGCGGGTTCGTGCCCCGGTCCGGGAAGATCCCACATGCCGCGGAGCGGCTGGGCCCGTGAGCCATGGCCGCTGAGCCTGCGCGTCCGGAGCCTGTGCTCCGCAGCGGGAGAGGCCACAACAGTGAGAGGCCCGCGTACCACCCCCCCCAAAAAAATAAATAAATAAAATAAAAACTTAAAAAAAAAATATTCCCATGTATCAGTATCCACAGATTTTCTTTCTTATTAAATGACTGAAACTTTAGGCAGAAGGAGGAACAGAATCTTGATGAAAATGTTATGTCATTACTTTGAAGTTTTAACTAGTAGACATGACTTAGGGGACTCCACATTCCTAACCTGTTATTATATTTCTTGTTTGAATAAATGCTTAGAACATCGTTAAAAGGCAACCACATGGCTTTGATTATATGGAAGAATATGAAAGAAAAAGGACAACATAGATTTTAAGCACAAAGTCAAGAAATAAATTTATAATGTACAAAAAGCTACAGATTAAGGAGAATGAGACCTGTTTCTTTACCAACAAAACAGTTAGGCAGAGATGTATGTTTTCAGTGAAGACTAGGTTATGACTAATTTTCTTTAGTCATAAAAGAATCTAGGAGGCTCACATGTGATGCTAAATGTTTACAATTAAAGTAAGCCTGCTCTTAAAAGCACAGATTTAGAACACTGGAACTAAAATAAATTAAGCCATAATTTCCACCTAAGAGAAATTAAAATTTCATGCTTTTTTTTCCCTTAACTGGAGTAATTTTAGATATACTGAGCATGCATCCATCTGATTAAATTTTCTGACTCTCCCTCAAGTCCCCTGGTTAATTTCTCTCCTGCTGGACTTTTCAATAGCATGTGGCTTATTTACACACCTAATCATGTTGTGAAGTATTTTAGATGTTCTTTAATGAACAGTAAACCAATCTTAATTTTAATTAGTAAGAGCAAAGGATTTCTCCATATATTTATTCTTAGAACAGGTGCACTCATGAGAAAGTAAGACTTAACTGTTAGGGACAAACATTTCTAGCCTAGTATTCTGTTCAAGGCAATAGCTAATAGCTGACATTATTCTTGGGGACAGTGGTAATGGTAGTATTATCACTTTTATTTCTTCCATTCTAGTTACTGGCTTCTAGCAAACTTGTGTATTTTCTAACTACCACTTCACATAACTTTTGAAATGTATGGTAGTACATATTTTAGCCCGTTTTACTCTAATATAGAAGATAATAGAATAGAGATGTAGAAGTCCATGCTTAAGACTGTACTAGAATTTACATGTTATGCTCTAAAACATTTGCCTCTTGGAAGCACAGGGGACAACTGAAATTTATCATCTTGCATGTATGAAAAGTCATGTTTTCAGAGCATAATGACCAACTGTAAGCCTTCAGTCTTTCTCTAATCCTCTCTAAATTTACATGTGGGCAGCAGGCCAAGAATTCAAAATGAGGTAGCTAGGTAAATTAGAATCTTAGTATCTGGAACTGTATGACTCATCTGGTGAATTTGGAGGGGCCTCTGTGACAGTGGTGCTAAATGTACTCTTTTCTGGAGCCCAGGTTGCTGAAGACATTGCTTTAGGCTAGATTGTTCTACTCAGAGAAGAGTGAATATTTAAACATGTACATGTATAAAATATATTATTCAGGATAGTTATGTTATAAATCAGAAATGTATGTAGTACTAGTTTTTCTAGATCCTGCTAACACTCTTCACCTATAGTGACATTAATGCAGTGGAATTAAGTCTCTCTGATAGCCACAGTCCTCCTTGAGAATGAGTTCTGTCATAGCACTATCATGCTGGCAGGTCATGCAAATGCATTAAAGGAAGGCTTCATAACAGATGTTAATATTATAACCAAACTGTGCTTTTATTTCAATTTTAATCATTCATATAAGGCCTAGATAGTTAGCATCCATTAAATATTTGTAAAGCAGTGATTCTACAGCATCCCTCAATAATATTTCTCAATGTATTTTTAAGTATTATTTCCTTTTATCTAGTTTGAAATATAATGTCTGACATTCAGTAGATTATTTTCTAACTAAGAAATAAATGTTGAGCCTAGTAACTGTTGTCAGTTGCCACTCTTCTAGGAAAGCATATGATATAGGCTAAGTTGTATTACTGGCATCATGTTTTAACTAATGTAAAAATATTTAAAATTTATTTATAGCTTGTCTATTTTGATATGGAATTTCTCCTAATGGTGTACTGAAATTATCTAAAATTATTAATTTTACTTATTTAAAATTATCTACAATGAGTATCTAGCACAAATAACTTAGATATGTAATAGTCTACATTTTAAGCACTCTTCGTATGAAAAATTGTAAAACCAAACAAAATAAATTGTACACATTTTTATGAGTTTGTGGTATATTTTGGGATGATGCATAGTGGGGTGAAAGTCAAAGGAAGAGAGAAGCTTGAAAACTAAAAGTGGTAACAATGAATGCTGATATCCATTTAAAGATGAAGGTTCAGCTATCAGAGCAGGAAACTATAGGTAAAATCTGAAATGAATGAATCAAGAAATAGCTATATAAGCTTATGGATATTTAGCTATCGTGCTAATTATTATTAGAAGAAAAACAGTTGCTTCTGGGAAGAGGAATCTTGTGAAAAGAGAAAGCGTAGGCTGTTTTGTGCTACTTGACTTTTAAATCATGAAGTTTGTGCTACATTTTAAGCCAGAAAAGGGGAGGAGATTATCATTTTTGTTGGTGGAGTTCATTTTCCACCTTTCAAAGCTTAGGGTTTTAGATTGGGGTAGAAGCCATACTGTAAAGGAACAAGAAATGGGAAGGCAGTGGAAGCAGCAACCACAGCCAACTCCTTCAAGAAGCTTGATCTTGGGACTTCCCTGGCAGTCCAGTGGTTAAGACTTTGCTTTCCACTTCAGGGGGTGCGGGTTCTATCCTTGGTCGGGGAGCTAGGATCCCACATGCCTTGCGGCCCAAAACATAAAACAGAAGCAGTATTGTAACAAATTCAATAAAGACTTAAAAAATGGTCCACATCAAAAAAATCTTAAAAAAAAAAAAAAGCTTGATCTTAAGGTAAGGGAGTTACTCAGAAGTTAAACACCATGAGATAAACTAAGGTAATTTGCTATCAGTTATAGCTCATACAGTTTACTGATTTTTATCATGTAATAATGATACCTGTGTGTTTAAACATTACACTCTGTTATTTAAGTAGACGCGCACATGGCCAAAACCTCTGTATAAGAAGTTGAATGCGGAACCTACAGTCCCAGAAGCTTCAAAGGTTCAGTGTGGAGTTTTTTTCCTAAGAGAAATTTTCTTTTTTTTGGTTTTTTTATATTAGCTAACATTGGTTTCTTGAGCAAGATGGTGATTTTTCTTTTTCTTTTTTTTTTTTTACAAACACCCCATTCTTTCTATTTTTTTATTTTTTATTTTTTAATAAATTTATTTTTGTCTGTGTTGGGTCTTCGTTGCTGTGAGCAGGGTTTCTCTAGTTGCAGCTAGCAAGGGCTACTCTTCGTTGTGTGCGGGCTTCTCATTGTCGTGGCTTCTCTTGTTGTGGAGCAGGGGCTCTAGGTGCGCAGGCTTCAGTAGTTGTGGCACGCAGGCTCAGTAGTTGTGGCTTGTGGGCTCTAGAGCACACGCTCAGTAGTTGTGGCGCACAGGCTTAGTTGCTCCACGGCATGTGGGGT
>NC_041217.1:44980978-45005363 GCF_002837175.3 Physeter macrocephalus
GCCTCCCCCTGCTGTGGCCCCTCCCGTTGCGGAGCACAGGCTCCGGACGCGCAGTATCATTGGCCATGGCCCACGGGCCCAGCCGCTCCGCGGCACGTGGGATCCTCCCAGACCGGGGCGCGAACCCGGTTCCCCTGCATCGTCAGGCGGACGCGCAACCACTGCGCCACCAGGGAAGCCCCACCCCATTCTTTTTAATCACAGTTTTTTTCTGACAGAGTTTTGATTGGATCCAGATTTATAGCCCAGACCTTAAATCTCATTTATATGTCTATTATAGCCATTCTCAGTATTTTAGTCTCTGGACTGCTTTATACTCTAAAAAATTATTGAGGACGACAAAAAGGTTTTGTTTATGTGGATTTTAGCTATTCATATTTACCATGTTAGAAATGAAAGACTGAAACATTTTAAAAATGTTTTATTAATTTATCTAAAGTAACATTTATAAGTTCATTATATGTTACCATAGCATTTTTAATGAAAAATAACTTTTCTAACATAAAAATAATTAAGTGAGATGAGTAATGGTGTTTTACATGTTTGAAAATCTCTAATATCTGTCTTAATATAGGACAGTCAGGATCTCAAATGTGCTTTGCATTCACTTTGTTGCATTATCACATGTAATGTGGCCTGTAAAAACGCTCCTGTACACTTGAGAGAGTAAAAAAGGTAAATAACATCTTAGTGTTAGCAGCAAGATAGTTTTGACCTTGAGGACCCTCTAAAAGGGTCTTGAGCCCCTCCTCCCAATTAAGTTTTGATGCTCTCTGCCTGTTACCCACCATCCAATTAGCACGCGTGTGTATGCTAGCCTGTGGTGCTCTTGTGCGAGGAAGCTCTGATTGCTGTGCTGCTTTTCAGTTATTTATGCCAGTGGGGTTTTTTCCTCAACCTTGTTGTCCTTTCTTCTTTTTCTTTGTAAAGGGAGGCTTAAATTCAGCAGCATTGTCTCTCTGTTCTTAAACCCACGCTCAGACAGAAATTAGAGGAATTAAATCCTGAACTGCATGACAAGAGAGGCTTCAGGTATTCCCCTCCAGCTCTGAGCTGCCATTGGCTGTTCTCCAAACTTTTTTGAGTGCATACCCTGTCAGTAAAATACATTTGAGCACACAGTTTTAATTTTTGTAAATTTACTTATTTAGAAGTTATATACATAACCTACTGCACTCATATATTTACGTATTTATGAGTTGCACACATACGCTCTTGCACTCATATGTTATGTTATAAAATGTACAGAAGTATAAATAAACTAGATTAAATTAAAATAAATGTGAAAAATTTGACTGTTTTCTTTCTACATCCAAGTGGATTATGGTACATACCCCCTTGTTGCCTTTCCCTCACTTTGGAAGCCCAGTCAGTTGTGGCTTAAACCACAAAAGAAAGGGGGTGAGGAGATGGTATCTTTAGACCCGCTTTTGAGGTTAAGAGAGGTTATTTTCTTTGTTTGTTTGTCTGACTTGGGAAGAATCTATGTAGGGAATGAAAGATATAAGAGATTGTTCACATAACGAATAAATAGAAGTTAGAGAGAGATGAGTGAAGAGTCAGATGTCCAGGGTTCACACTGAAAAGCAGGAGGAACAATTTCTAAATATCCAGCAAATAGAACAGATATTGAGGTATGAAGTGAAGAAGAGGGAAGTTGAGAGAATTTCAGCTTTTTAGTGTAGGTGAGGTCATCTGCTAAGACTAAGAGTAGGTGAGATGGAGTTTGAGGTTGAAGAGAGCAGGAAAGGTTTTAAATGACCATTGTGGGAAATGTGAACCTGCTTAAGTGGACACAAGGAAAGACAGCATGGATTACTTTGCCATAACAAAAGCCTTACTGAAGTTAGATACACATTTGCTTTAGCCCCAAGAAGTATGGTTTGGTGGCTTTTTTAGCAGTGCTTAGCATCTTGGAAATGAGAGTAAAGAAACTGACAGTAAAGACAATAAACTAGAAAATATCCAAAGTTGGAAATTTGTAAGTTTTGCATAGCAAAATTTCCAGAGGAGAAGGAATAGAGGGTGCTATTGATGTATTTGAAATGGTTGCAAATGAAGCTGGGTAGAGAGGCAAGTGAAACCAAAAGAGTTTTGATGAATTGATGGGAGATTAAAATGAGTATTTACTGGAATGAGGAATCAGATAGTGGAAAGAGAGTTGAGGGTTATAGTGTTCAGAGTCTGGGATATGAAGTAGGTCATAGCTATTAGGATAGTGGTAATGGTAGATAATTGGAGTGGGTGGAAATGAAGATCACTGAAGTTCAGGAAGTGCTAGTGGTCAGTGTGGCTATTAAGGTCATTTTTGAAGAGAAGGAATAGGACAAAGACTAACCTTTAAAGTCCATGGAGGAGGGTTATGAGGGTGGGAATAGATTGCTAGAAGTTTATGGCTAGGACTTGAAAATGAGAAGCTGGTGGAACAGTGATCTGTAATTGGCAAAGAGGAACTGAGGAGTGGGGGGTCGCACAAGAAATCATATGCATTGGAGAGGTTGAGAAAGAAAGCCAGATTGTTAAAGGAACAATCAATGAAAACTTGAAGAATATAGGAGAGTTAACTCATTATTCTCAAGAGCTCAATAAAAGGTGCCATCAGAATGGTCTGGGTTAAGAGCAGAGTAGGCATGGATAATATTAAGCATTTGGCCAGAATGTGCCAAGAATGATAAATACAAATTACAAAGAGGAAGGAAATGTGCGAAAACTAGTGATCCTTGGTGAATTTGACTGGAGATTTTGTTGTTAGAGACACTTGCAAAACTAACCAATGCCTGGTGTCTAGATGAAGTGTAAGTTTGCTGGAGAGAGCCTGTGCACACTTGCCTTTATAGGACCTGAGGTTCTCACTGTGGAAATTAGCTGATGTAGTGCTCCAGTGAACGAGTTTGTAGATATTCCCTTTCTGAGAATTAGCCCACCAGTATATATTAAATTTTGTAGTATTGATAGAAATGACTAGTTGTATGAAGACTTACAACCAGGAACTGAATTTGGTTCATCTCTTCATACCAATTCATCCCCTACCCATAGTATCTGAGTTTCTCATTACACCTTTATCTATATGGTTCTAGGTACACTATGTTCCTTCAGGATTTTACCCTTAACCCTCTCTTCCCCATCCAGATGATTTCATTCTTCTGTTATGTCTGAGTCCATATCTACTCTAATAAAGAATCTTGCTTATGAAGTACATTATTCTTTAACATTCACACCTGCCATCCCTTTGAATAAATTTATTTTATTCATTTCCTAATATTCCTATGTGTTTTCTAATGCTTCCTCCCTCATTTCACCCTCTGCTTTAAAACTCATTTTGTTCAGGTGTTTTCTCCCTCCCCACCTGCAGGTACTTTATTCAGGGCTGATACCCAGCTGAAGGGAGCCTGGCTTGGAGGCAGGTTGCTACTCAGCTCCCTCAGGTGTGCCCCTTGGCTTGGGATTGTACCATCCACTAGTCCAGGTGGAGGGATGCTTTTTCCTAATGTGCACAGAGGTGCTTTATGGACTAGCAGGACCATGACTAGGCATTCCATAAAATCTGCTAGCACTGTTACATAGTGTTTACCGAATAACAATAAGAAAAAGAATCATTAACCAGCAATGAGCACTTGGTAGATACTGGGTGTTGTGCTAAACCCAACAAGGATTATTTCATTTATATCTCAAAATAATCCTATGAAGTAGGTCTTGTAATTACACATAATCTAGAGGAATGGACAAATACTAAGATCAAGTCAAATTCATCTGAAATAGTCACTGCCTTTGCAAAGTAAAATGATCTGCTCCTTTAATAAGATTGGACAAAATCTTGAAATCAGTTAGAAGGTACTTGAGTTATTCTAGCTTTGAAAATTGTGTGAGTGTGTGTGTGTGTGTGTGTGTGTGTGTATGTGTATATGTGAGATTTATCAGCAGAAAACTCTCCCACAGAGCTTGCTGCTACTTGGCAGGGGAGTTCTTTTTCCTGCTTATCTGTAGTTTGAGGTCATACATCTAATAATTCTGAGAGCTCTTAAGTATTATACTGTAGTTGAAAAATTGATGTGTTTCATTTGCAAATTGGCCAGTTTCTACATATGGTCTTTAATAAACACACCTGTTGTTACTTTCTATGTGTTTGTTATTGTGGTAACCATACTTACATATTTTTAATTGAATTGCAAGTTTTTTAAGAACAGTGATGATATTTTTAAGCTCTGTTATAACTCACTGTGACTGGATGCATTGAAGTGCTCTGTGCATAGTGAGCATTTAATGCATATTGGCTAACACATACTCAGGTAAAGTGTACTATAAATACAGGTAGTCTTCTTATTACTTGCAGTAGTGTTAAAGGCATAACGCTGGAAATTATTTTTATTGAAAAAATGATGTAGCTAGTAACCTATCTTGAGTTTGGGTTTTAACCGATTTTGTCGTTTAGATCACTTGAAGACATTTCTTAGGCACCTGCTAAATTTTTGTTAATTAAAATAGGAATAATGGTTCTTAGAAGATCACTTCCAAATATTCAAATGGAAAAAATTGAACTCTTGTTAACAATATACATAATTATGAAAGTCAAGAAACTAAGACTAAAGCATTAAAATTTTCCATATTAGTATGAATAACATCCTAAAACAGTGGTTCTTAGCTTAATGTAAAGGCTAAATTTAGACCAGCCCACTATGATTAAATCATAAGAGATAATTATAATGGATAATATTTATGGAGTGCACACTATGTGCCAAGCACTGTGATAAATACTATATGCCTTATCTCATTTAATCCTCAAAACAACCGTATGAATTAGGTGTTAAAATTACCCTTGTATCATAGATGAAGAAACAGGCTTAACAAAGTTAAATAAATAGCCATAGTAAGTGGCAGAGGTGAGATTTGAATCCAGGTATTTGAACAGTAATTTTTAAAAAATTATAGATGCTATAAAATGCATATTAATAAATATAGTTCTTTATTCAAGTGTTAGGTCATAATTCCTTTAAAATGTGGAGCTAATGAATTATTTCCAAAATAAACCTGTTGGAAGATCCCTGCAGTTTCACTAACAGGAAGATTTCAGTTACACGTATGAATAATATTTCACTAAGGTATAACATTATTATAATTAGTGTAGTATTATGGGGATGCAGTCTAACTTTATGATATTAAAATAGGTTTTATCACAGACCTACTAGAGCATGGACTTGAGCACATGGGGAGGGGGAAGGGTAAGCTGTGACGAAGTGAGAGAGTGGCAGGGACATATATACACTACCAAATGTAAATTAGATAGCTAGTGGGAAGCTGCCGCATAGCACAGGGAGATCACCTCTGTGCTTTGTGACCACCGAGAGGGGTGGGATAGGGAGGGTGGGAGGGAGGGAGACGCAAGAGGGAAGAGATATGGGAACATATGTATATGTATAACTGATTCACTTTGTTGTAAAGGAGAAACTAACACACTATTGTAAAACAGTTATACTCCAATAAAGATGTTAAAAAAATAAAAAATAAAATAAATAAATAAAATAAAATAGGTTTTATTATATCAAGTTAAACATGGGAAATATTTATGTCATTTCAAATATGTTTTATAGGGGGAAATGTAGAAGCAGGACTTGGCTAAATAGGACCCATTAAAAATAATTTGAAAGAAATACTAACATCTTCTGCAATATTTTTGTTTTTGAAAATCCTTGTAAGATCCTCCATCTTTATTTCTAAGAGAGCCAGAAATTCTCTCCTGGCAAGTGACTCTCTGTAAAACAGTACAGATCGGTAGTGAACAAGTAATATCCCTCCAATTCTAGGAGACTACTAATACAGCTTCTAGGAAGGCAAGTTTTTAAGTCTGGATCCATAGAAATAGACACTGTAGAAATACATGGTAGCAGTCAGTCAGACCTGTACCTGTTAAACTTCCTCTTAGCTTATTAGGAAGTAAAAAATCAGCTAAGACACTATAAATGCTATGTGGTTATAGTAGCATTCCAGATGGTACTTTACTTATCTCAGTAAAGTTATTTCTCTCATGAAGCAAAGTGTTCCACTCCTAAAGAATATTTCGTGGTCTTACATGTATTACGTTGTAATTCCCTAATTGCCTTTGTTTTATATCTTTACAAAAGTGACATTGTTTTTGATGCCATTTTTGCGTTGACATAATGCTTTATATTTGATGTTTGTTAACAATCAGTAAGAATATTACTGATTTTTTAAATGTAAAAGCTAGGAATCAATTTTAGGTAAAAATTTTTAGAGGGTTAAACCATTCATTTTTATCTTGAAAGACTTTGGATCAGATATTGATATTATTAGGCCAATGGTATTCAATCCTGGCTGTGTGTTAAAACCACTTGGAGAAGTTAAAAACAAATAAAACATACCAAAAACAAAACCAAAACAATCTACTCTGTTCTCATCTCATCCTAGGCATTAAGTATACATTTAGTACTGTCATGTTGCACAACTCTAGGGACACCATTCATGTTGTGTTCTTATATAAATGACACTTACTCCAGGAGTGAATGGTGCCTCCTGGCATTGGCTGCTGACTATGTAAGTAAGATAATGGCTTCAGTAATTACTGATACAGGAATAACAGGGTTACTATATAGGAATATACAATATGGCAGTTGCCCTGTGTACATTCCTCTTCAATTACAGTGTACAAATGACTTCCTTGACAGTCACTCTCTATTTTAAAATAGGTCGGATGTATGTAATGGCAAGACTGAGAAAAGGTACAGTAGCGAGGATTCAAAATATCCCAAGAGAAATAATGGGAGCTGCATTGAAATGAAAATTTGCATGGGGTTTCAGAACTGAAAGAGTGAGGAAGGGTCTGGTACAGCAAAAGGGCTCTTTCGTTATTTCAAGAGCTTATCTGTTTAAAACAAAACAGGAAAATACCCGTGATTTTAGAAAGAAATGCTTCATTAACTATCATTAGAATAAAAAATACGTGGTACAACTATGGAGCCTCTTTCTAATATGGCAAACATATATTGCTAACTGTGCTTAGGTTCTTTACATTTGAATTAGTCTTCAGTGATGTAAAATCACTAGGCTCCAACCAGGGTTTGATTTCAAACCGGTTTATGAGGCTAAGACGAAATGTGGCTTTAGGCTCTCTCCACACCATTGTATATCCTTTATTGTGGTGAATATCAAAACAGCAGTTAATTATAGTAATACCATTTCTGTTCTTCACTTCATTATCTCTGTCTTGCACTATTATTTTCTGTTGCTGCTGGCTATACAGCATCAGGCCTGGCACCAGTGAAGTGTGAACACAATGCCAGCACTGCATTCAGCACAAGAATAGAAAGGCAGATGGCAGATTTTACTATTTATAGTTGGAGCCAATTTGCCTGAGGTGAGCCCTGCTGAAATGGTTCTTATCAAGAATGTTTTCATTTATTAAAGGTTTAAGGAAATGAAAGCCAAATAAAAAGCCTCAGTCCCCAGGACTCTGAGAGCAAAACTCTTGCTATAGATTGGAAAGCAATTCTAAGTATTGATTAGACATTTATGAACTGGAAAATTATATATTTTTCTCCCTATTCTCAAAATAAAGTCTTCAGGTCAGCAGCATGCTTCATGGCAGAACTTGAAGAATTTATTTTTCAGTGAAGTTGTGTTGCCATAGCAACTTGATGCAGAGTGAATTTTAATTATTAAGAATAAAATAGGTTTATGATAAGAACTAATTATTTAATACCATCAAATATATTATTTAAACTGTGGCTGTCTTTTACTTTCTCAATAATCATTTCTTGACTACCACAGAATAAAACACAAAATAACTGCTTCACATTTGATTCTTTATATTTTTTAAAGATTGTTTAAAACTCTGATAAATATTTTATATTATCAGCACGTTGAAAGAAATTTTGTATTCAAAATTAAAATAGTATGTGAATTATCTAGGCTTTCTTATCTTCGAGACATCTGATTTTAAAAGTGTTTTATTATCAAGAACATAATGTGTTGATAACTAAAACAACCTATTAAACAACTTAGAATTTAGGTGGCCCAGATAATCTGAAATATAGCAGTGAGCTAATGATAGTGGCAAATAAAATTTATATTCCACAGAAAATAAAGAATTTTTATTATAGGCTGAAGAAATTAATTTGATTCTATCATAAAAGAAAAATATTTTGAGTGGATGTATTGGAATTTAGCAGATTATTTAGTCATATTCTAAATTATGCCAAAACATCTATCCATTTTAAATCATGGAAAAATATTTGTCATGTGAGTTTTATTGGTTTTATTTAGATGAAATAACCGCTTTATTTAAAATTTTCACTTTCCTCTGGCTTGTACTGAGAAAGAAGGAGCTTATGGGAAGCTAGGTTTGGAAAGGGACAACTACAATCTAAATTTAATTTCTTGCTTTGTGAATTTTCTATTCATTATTGAAATATAGTAAAATAAATAAATAAATAAAAAGGGCTTCTGCTTAGATGTGACAGATTAAACACATGCTGATAGCTCAGGTCCTTCCCAAAGCCCCTCTAAAAGGAAACTAAAGGGGCTTTAAAATAAATAAACTCACAAAGGCAAAGAAAATGGGAGATGAGATAAGTTATAAAATTTGGAAGATGGAAAACCAGATGCATGAGTGCTAACTTAGCAGACATGAGAAAGCTCAATTATAAGTTGGCAGAGGGGAAAACTGAGAAAACTGATTTACATACCAGGATCTCATACTACTCAGGATTGAAAACACTGGGTACCTCTGGAAGTGGAAGTTAAAATGGGGTTAAAAACAGGAGAACTGATTTTAAAATCTATTTAAGAAGCAGTTGGTTTCCAAGATCCCATCCTCCTCACCTCCTCACCTCCTTACTGTAGCTGGGCTACAGTGCCGTCTTACGTGGCAGAAGTCTAAAGGCATATTTTCTGTAAAGGGTAAAATAAGGGTACCAGGACTAAGAATACCACAAAACAGTAAAAGGCAGAAGGCAGATGGGTACTCTGTTGAAATCAGGGATAGTAAATGAAATTTTTGCATGTTGAATATTGAGACTTCCAGTCTTCTCTGTCAGCTCACAGGATGTAGGTAATCAGGCATATACTGCCAAGGCAAGAGATTGGAAGAGTTTTCTCTAGTGCATGTACGAAGTCCAAGAAAGAAAGACTTACAGATCCTTTGGCGGTTCCCCAAAGACATGGCTTAGTCAGATCATCCTTCAGTGAGTACCACTGTCAGCAAGCCCCATCCATTCTATTGACCTTCCACTCAGCTCTTTAGTGCCCTACTCTTCCCCCCCACACCACCGCCACAAGCATTATTGAGCTATAGTTGACATATAACATTATGTAAATTTAAGGTGTACAGTGTGATGATTTGATACACATATTTATTGTGATATGATTACCACAGTAAGGTTAGTTAACACGTCCATCACATCACACTATTACCTTTTTTTTTAATGGTGAAAAAATTTAAGATTTCTCTCTTAGCAGCTTTCAAGTATATAATACAGTACTGTTAACTGTAGTCACCATGCTGTATACATTAAATCTCCAGAACTTATCTGTCTTCTACAGTAAATGGAAGTTTATACCCTTTGACCAATATCTCTCCATTTTTCCCATCTCCCAGCCCCTGGCAAACACCATTCCACCCTCTGCTTTTATGAGTTTGACTTTTTTAGATTTTGCATATAAATGAAGTCATACAGTATTTGTCGTTCTTGTTCTGACCTATTTTATTTAGCATAATGGCCTCAAGATCCATTCATGTTGTCTCAAGTGACAGGATTGCTATAATATTCCATTGTGTATGTATGTGTGTGTGTGTGTGTATCAATCTTCTTTATCCATTCATCCATCAGTGGACACTTAGGTTGATTCTGTGACTTGGTTATTGTGAATAATGCTTCAATAATGCTGCAGTGAATATGGGAGTGCAGATATCGCTTCAAGATAATAATTTTGTTTTCTTCAGACATATACAGAAGTGGAATTGCTGGATCATATGGTAGTTCTATTTTTAAATTTTTTTTGAGGAACCTCCATACTGTTTTCCATGGTGGCTGTACCAATTTACATTCCCACCAACCAGTGCACAAGGGTTCTCTTTTCTCCACATTCTTGCCAACGCTTATCTCTTTACTTTTTGATAATAGTCATTCTAATAAGTGATATCTCATTCTTTAATTTTGATGGTGGTTTAGATTTGCATTTCCCTGATAATTAGTGATGTTGAGCACCTTTTCATATCCATATTGGCCATTTTTATGTCTTCTTTGGAAAAATGTCTACTCAGGCCCTCTGCCCATTTTTTAAATGGATCATTTGGGTTTTTTGCCATCTGTATGTCTTCTTTGGAAAATGTCTATTCAGTTCCTCTTCCCTGGTTAGTTGGTTTTTTGTTGTTGAGTTGTGTAAGTTCCTTATATATTTTGGATATTAACCACTCATCAGATATGTATTTTGCAGATATTTTCTCCCATTCTTTAGGGTGCCTGTTCATGTTGTTGATTTTTTCTTTTGCTATGCAAAAGCTTCAGTTTGATGTAGTCCTGCTTGTTTATTTATTTTTTTGTTACTTGTGTTTTTGGTGTCATATCCAAAAAAATTGCCAAGACCGATGTCAAAGGGCTTTTTACCACTGTGTTTTCTTCTAGGAGTTTTGTGGCTTCAGGTCTTACACTTAAGTCTTTAATCCATTTTGACTTAGTTTTTGTGCATGATGTACGATAGGGGGTCCAATTTCATTCTTTTGCATGTGGATATCCAGTTTTTCTAACATCATTTATTGAAGAGACTGTCTTTTCCCCACTGAGTATTCTTGGATCCCTTAGAAAATATTAGTTGACTGTATATTCATGGGTTTATTTCTCACTCTGAATTCTGTTCCATTGGTATGTGTGTCTATTTTTATGCTAGTACTGTACTGTTTTAGTTACTATAGCTTTGTAATATAGTTTAAAATCAGGAAGTGTGGTGCCTCCAGTTTTTGTTTGTTTGTTCTTTCTCAAGATTGGCTTGTCTATTTGAAGTCTTTTGTGGTTCCATACAAATTTTAGGATTTTTTTTTCTATTTTTATGAAAAATGCAATTGGAATTTTGATAGGAATTACATTGAATGACTTTGAGTAGTATGGACATTTTAACAACAATATTAATTTTTCTGATCCATGGACATGGAATATTTTTTCAGTTATGTGTCTTCTTCAGTTTCTTTCATCAATGTTTTGTAGTTTTCACCGTATAGATCTTTTACCTCCAAAGGATTTTATTGTTTTGAGCAATAGTAAATGAGATTGTTTTCTTTATTTCTTTTTCAGATAGTTCATTGTTAGCATATATTCAACTGATTTTTGTACATCAATTTTGTATGCTGAAACCACTGAATTTGTTTAGTAATTCTAACAGTTTTTTGGTGAATTCTTTAGGATTTTCTATGTATAGGATCACATCATCTGCAAACAGAGTCACTTTTACTTCTTTCTTTCCAATTTGAATGCCTTTTTTTTTTTCTTGCTGAATTGCTCAGTTAGGAATTTTAGTACTATGTTGAATAGGAGTGTTGAGGCTGGATACCCTTGTCTTGTTCCTGTTCTTAAAGGAAAAGGTTTCAGCTTTTCACTATTGATACGATTTTAGCTGTGGGCTTGTCACATATGGCCTTTATTATGTTGAGGCCTTTATTATGAGGTATGTGTACAATTTGTTGAGAGTTTTTATCGTGAAAGGATGTTGAATTTTTCAAATGCTTTTTCTGCATCTATTGAGGGATCATGGGATTTTTGTATTTTATTCTATTAACATGGTGTATCACATTGATTTGTGTATGTTTCTCAGACCTTTTCTATGGAAATACCTGTTTCACACTTCTTGTTCCCTCTTCTGATGGAATTCTTAAGCTTGTATGACTTCTCTTGATCCTACAAAGCTGTGCTGGGTGCTAACAACCTCCTGTTTGCTTACTTTCCCTAGAGTACTGAATGTGTGAGTCTATGTGGTTTCTCCTAATACTGTAGAGGTGGACCAGTTTTCTTCATGTGCACAGTAGCAGCTTGTGTAGGTTTACTCTTGCTGCATTGGGGTTGTGTGTGGGGAGCTGGCCACGAGGTGGGAATGTGTGTGGATGAGGTGCACAGAGCATTGGAGGTGCCAACCAGGGACCAGTTGATGGGATCCTCAGGTGAGGCATCCACAGAGGCTCATGGACAGGCTTCCTAATAGAGTCCATGATGCATTTGTAGGACCTACATCCCTTTAATGCCCTCTGAGAGCCTCAGTTGCTGTTCTCCTAGCTGTTTCCCACTCCCCCCTCATGCAGCACATCTCAGTGTTATGGATGAGGCAAGAAAGAAGTGGGTCTTTTTGGCACTGTCCTGCACAGCTGGAGAAGCCAGTGCCCTACTATTAAATATCATTAGGCATTAAAAGGACACATTTGACATTTAAAAAAAAAAAGGACCAAAACAAACAGATAAAAAGCTATTTGGAGAACATGGAGAATGTGCAGGGAGAAGAAAAAAACATAAAAAATAGAATAAACTAAAATTAATATCTTGAGAGATAAGAGACAATCAAACAAAAACAGTATATTTATACATGCACATATGTGTTCCTGTAAGTAGGAACATTCAGGGAATTAAAATGAGCAAGTGGATTAAAAAAAATTTTTTTTAAAGCAAATTAAAAAAATTTATTGTATAAAGGATTATAAGATGAAGTTGAGGAAGTTCCCCAGCAAGTATACACAAATAAAGAGAGGTAGAAAATAGAATAGATAATTTAATAAAATTCGATTGTAGCATTAGAAATAACAAAACTTACCATAGGCAACAACACGAGTGAATCTGAAAATGCAACTATGGGGTGAAAGAAACCAGTCACAAATATATAGTGCATGTGTCCATTTATATGAATTTCAAGAATAATCAGAACTATGGTCATGGGTCAGAATAGTGGCTACCAGTCAGGGGTGGGTATCATACAGCAGAGGTCCCCAACCTTTTTGGCACCAGGGAGCAGTTTCGTGGAAGACAATTTTTCCACGGACCCGGGGTGCTGGAAGGATAATAGTTTCAGGATGATTCAAGCATATTACATTTACTTGTACTTTATTTCTGTTATTATTACATTGTAATATATAATGAAATAATTCTACAACTCACCATAATGCAGAATCAGTGGGAGCCCTGAGCTTGTTTTCCTTCAAGTAGATGGTCCCATCTGGGGGTGATGGGAGACAGTGACACCTGAAGTGTGTTGCTTATGTCCAGTCTACTCCGTAATCCCGTTTTGGTTGGTGTCACTGCAGAAAGCCCTGCCTCACAAAGATAGGGTGTTGGAAATGGAAGCAGGCTTTTCAGTGCTTTTGTGGCAATCTCAGGATATTCCACCTTGACTTTCATCCAGAACGTATGGAGATTTGAAGTTGTCTCAAACATACTTTTCAGGCCACTGTCCTTCGTGATCTCAAGCAGTTGATCCTCTTCTGGTACAGACAAAGTCGATTCACCTGGCTTATTCACAAATGGGTCACAGATCCATTCCTTCCCAGTTCGGGGGTCTTTTGTAGTTGGGAAGTAATGCTCAAACTCTTTTGAAAGCTGAGATAGGTGGTTTGGCTTTGAATGCAGCCACTTCATCTGCCGGCTTGAACACAGTTGTCATTCTCCCCTGAAGTGACAGATTGAGTTCGTTGAGCAGGTTGAATATGTCACACAAGTAAGCAAGTTTTGTGACCCATTCTGTGTCACTGAAATATGCTGCCAGTGGTGACTGTTTTTCTATAAGAAATCTCTGGAGTGGCTCTCATAACTCAAAAACTCTGGCCAGTGATCTACAGTCTACTCCGTAATCCCGTTTTGGTTGGTGTCACTGCAGAAAGCCCTGCCTCACAAAGATAGGGTGTTGGAAATGGAAGCAGGCTTTTCAGTGCTTTTGTGGCAATCTCAGGATATTCCACCTTGACTTTCATCCAGAACGTATGGAGATTTGAAGTTGTCTCAAACATACTTTTCAGGCCACTGTCCTTCGTGATCTCAAGCAGTTGATCCTCTTCTGGTACAGACAAAGTCGATTCACCTGGCTTATTCACAAATGGGTCACAGATCCATTCCTTCCCAGTTCGGGGGTCTTTTGTAGTTGGGAAGTAATGCTCAAACTCTTTTGAAAGCTGAGATAGGTGGTTTGGCTTTGAATGCAGCCACTTCATCTGCCGGCTTGAACACAGTTGTCATTCTCCCCTGAAGTGACAGATTGAGTTCGTTGAGCAGGTTGAATATGTCACACAAGTAAGCAAGTTTTGTGACCCATTCTGTGTCACTGAAATATGCTGCCAGTGGTGACTGTTTTTCTATAAGAAATCTCTGGAGTGGCTCTCATAACTCAAAAACTCTGGCCAGTGATCTACCTTTAGAAAGCCATCTCAGTTCTGTGTATAAGAGAAGACGTGTGTGCCCTATGTCCATCTCCTCACAGAGCTGCGCAAACAGACGTGAGTTAAGGGCATGTACTTTAATGTGGTTGATAATTTTAATCACATCCTACAAAACGTTGCTAAGTTCAGGTGACATTTTTCGGCTAGCCAGCATTTCTCTATGGATGACGCAGTGCGTAGACTCACATTCAGAAGTGACCTCTTTGACCCAAATAGTAAAACCAGAAAGCTGTCCAGTCATGGCAGCCGCTCTGTCCATGCATATACCGAGACAAAATGACCAATTCAGTTTTCCTGATATGTAATCATTCAAAGACTTGAATAGTTCTGCAGCTGTGGTGTTGGTTGGCAACAAAAAAGCTGAGATAGGTGGTTTGGCTTTGAATGCAGCCACTTCATCTGCCGGCTTGAACACAGTTGTCATTCTCCCCTGAAGTGACAGATTGAGTTCGTTGAGCAGGTTGAATATGTCACACAAGTATGCAAGTTTTGCAACCCATTCTGTGTCACTGAAATGTGCTGCCAGTGGTGACTGTTCTTCTAAAAGAAATCTCTGGAGTGGCTCTCATAACTCAGAAACTCTGGCAAGTGATCTGCCTTCAGAAAGCCATCTCACTTCTGTGTGTAAGAGAAGACGTGTGTGCTCTGCATCCATCTCCTCACAGAGCTGCGCGAACAGACGTGAGTTAAGGGCACATACTTTAATGTGGTTGATAATTTTAATCACATCCTACAAAACGTTGCTAAGTTCAGGTGACATTTTTCGGCTAGCCAGCATTTCTCTATGGATGACGCAGTGCGTAGACTCACATTCAGAAGTGACCTCTTTGACCCAAATAGTAAAACCAGAAAGCTGTCCAGTCATGGCAGCCGCTCTGTCCGTGCATATACCGAGACAAAATGACCAATTCAGTTTTCCTGATATGTAATCATTCAAAGACTTGAATAGTTCTGCAGCTGTGGTGTTGGTTGGCAACAAAAGTGCACGTAACAGGGACTTCTCTGGTGTCTTAGTGGTTAAGAATCTGCCTGCCAATGCAGGGGACACAGGTTTGAGCCCTGGTCTGGGAAGATCCCACATGCTGCGGAGCAGCTAAGCCTGTGTGCCACGACTACTGAGCCTGCGCTGTAGAACCTGTGTGCTACAACTACTGAGCCCACGTCCCACAACTGCTGAAGCCCGCATGCCTGGAGCCCGTGCTCAGCAACAAGAGAAACCACCGCAATGAAAACACCGCACACTGCAACGAAGAGCAGCCCCCACTTGCCACAACTAGGAAAAGCCCGTGTGCAGCAATGAAGATACAACACAGCCAAAAAAAAAAAAAGTGCACATAACATATCTTCATGCACATCCTCCTGAAAAGTATATTGCACAAAAACAAGCACTGTTGCCTTGTTGTCAACATCAGTAGACTCATCAACTTGGATTGTGTGCCACGGTGACTCATTAATCCTCTCTGACAATTGTGCCTCAGTATCCTCTGCTATTTCAATTCGTCTAGTTATGGTGCTAGCTGAAAGAGGAACACGTGCCACCTTTTGAACTGCAGCTTCTCCTAAAAGTTCATGACAAATGTTCTTAGCAGCAGGCAGGATCAACTCTTTACCAATAGAGGAAGCCCTAGTAAAGGACTTCTTGGCTTTAGCAATGTGGTTAGCCACTAAGAATGATGCTCTCCTTGCTGACACATTTGATGAAGTGGTGGCCTTCAGTAATTGCTTCTGTTCTTCGCGTTCATGTTTTTTTCTTTTGAAAAACTCCAAAGCTTGTCTTTTAATGCAGGGTGCTTGGTCTCCATGTGGCGAAGCACTTTTGAAGGTTTCATGGCTTCATTGGATAGCCGGTCGCCATATATTATACAAAGTGGGCTTGGAGAATGCGAATCACCTGTTGCAGTGAACCTGTAATTTAAGTAGGACTCTTGGTGTTTTCTTTTAAATGCACTTACTTTCTTTTTGTTGGCAGTCTTAGAGTCTTCTGCTGTCTTATCATTGGGTCTTTCCCTCTTTTCAAAGAAGCTCTCCAGCGATGTTTGTTTTTTACTCATTTTGGCTAGGGTTAGCTTGTGGGCTTACCAAAACTGTGACTGAGACAAGTGTGCAGTGTGGGAAAGAGGCATGGACGAAAGTGGTAAATAAAATAATGGGCGGGCCACACACGGACTAAAATAAGTGTCAGATTCTGACTTAAAGCCTGCCACCAGATACAGCTGTACAACTGCAAGACATCAACTCACTTGCCACTATATAGCCAGCCAACAGATGCATCTTAATTGTCACTTGCCACTCACTGAAAGTGTTTTGATATGACTGTGCAAGCAATTGATTTATTATGGTCTCTATGCAGTCAAACCTCTCTGCTAATGATAATCTGTATTTGCAGTCACTCCCCAGTGCTAGCATCATTGCCTCAGCTCCACCTCAGATCATCAGACATTAGATTCTCATAAGCAGCGCGCAACCTAGATCCCTCGCATGCACAGTTCACAGTAGGGTTTGTGCTCCTATGAGAATCTAATGCTGCCACTGATCTGACAGAAGGTGGAGCTTAGGTGGTAATGCAAGCAATGGGGAGTGGCTGTAAATACAGATGAAGCTTAGCTTGCTCATCCACCACTCACCTCCTGCTTTCTGCACCGGTTCCTAACAGGCCACGCACCAGGGCTTGGGGACCCTTGTAATACAGTATGGTGTATTGATATGAATGTGTCTCCCTAGGTTTTATACCTTGGATGTAAATGTAGAATGTAAAAAATTTTTGGCTTGTATGCCTTTCTGTACTTTGTTTTATGTTCCTTACTGTGTAAGTTAACTCCATAAAAAATAGAGGAAAAATATTAGCTAGTCTAAGAGGCCCAACACTTGAACAGTAAGAGTTCTAGGAGATAAAAATGGAGAGCAGGAAATAAAAGAAGTAATTCAAGGACATTTTCATGAGTTTCCAGAATGATAGGGCACACCAAATATCCAGCATATTGGATAAAAAGGTGGAAGAAGACAATGGAACAACACCTTCACGTACGTGAGGGATAATTAATTCCAACCTAGGATTCTATACCCAGCAAAAATGAACAAATACGAACATAGATTAATGACATTTTAAGATGTTCTAAGTCTCCATTCATCCTTTCTCAAGAAGCTACTGTGAAATGTTCACCATGAAAGGTAAGAGCAAAAATAAAGAGAAACATAAGATATAGCAGGTAGAAGGTCTATCATGAAAGAGAGGTACAGAGAACCCTCCAGATGAGGGAAAGGAAAATTTGAACCTGATAGCTGAATAGAAAGCCTATTGAGCAACCAGTTCAAATCAGAATTCAGAAGGATCTGGGGAGATTTTTTTTTTTTCAAGAAGATGAAGTTGATAAAATATTGAGAGTATTTGTATCTATTGAGAAGAGATTTACAAAATTAGGGGAGAGTTTTGGGTATGTGGAAAACTAAGAAACAGGACAACTATGAACTCTGGGGTTGGGCGAAACAATGTGGAAAAGGAAAAAAAAATAATAGTAATGTATTATATGGATCAGCTATGAATAGCTTATGTAAGTACATAACTAATAATAGGAATGTCTCATGCAGATAGTACACTGTGAAAACAGCAAAAAGGGGTGAATCACAAATAATCCTCAACTTGGATACTAAAAACATAATGTGGAATGAGAAAAGCAAATTTAGGAATACATGCCACTTGATACCATTTATATCGAGTGTTGGTATGTTATGAGATGTTTCTAAAAACTCATAAAAAACTGTAGAGAATCATGTGCTAAATATCCATATATCCACAACTGAGCTTAAGATGTAAATGTTACAAATGAAATGGAAGCCCCCTGTGTACTTCTCTCTGGTATCATCCCTCTTCCTCTTTGCCTAAAGGTAACCACTATTTAGATGTTTGCATTTATCATTCCTATGTATATCTTCATACTATATCTATCCCTAAACAGTATTTAGCAAGTTGAATGTTTTTAAGCTTTGTGTAAATGGTGGTATACTGTATGTATTCTTCTGCAGTTTGTTGTTTCTTAGCTCTACACTAATAAACTATTGTGGTATATCATATAATGGCTGCAACAATTAAACTAGAACTAAATAAAACAGATGTCAAAGATAATGTGAGGAGCTTTCCTTTATCATGAGAGTTTTT
The DNA here is from genome assembly GCF_002837175.3 of Physeter macrocephalus. NCBI lineage: Eukaryota > Metazoa > Chordata > Mammalia > Artiodactyla > Physeteridae > Physeter > Physeter macrocephalus. The sequence goes on from NC_041217.1 coordinate 44,999,542, forward strand.
CAATATTTTAACTTGCTGCATTACATTTTATGTAAATGTTCTGTTTCTAAAACTTAATTTTTGATTGTGAGTTAAACATAATGAATTTCATTAGCTCCAAGTCATATTAGTTCACTAATGCCTTAGAAATTTTCAGAGGTACCATGTTTTCTACTCAGTAGCTTATTACCAGAGAGTTTCTAACAAACTAGTATAATTTGAGTCATTGAGGTCATGCTCTCAACTATAGTAAGAAAGCTGAAAGAAGGTATAGTTTGTATCTCCCCCCTTTTTTTTAAGGAGAAAAATACAAACCTTGATTTCCACAGTTTAATTTTATACCATCAGTGTTATGGACTATATGTGTTCCCCCAAGATTCATATGTTGAAACCCCAACCTTCCAGTAGGATGGTAGTAGGAGGTAGGGTCTTTGGGAGGTAATTAGGTCATGAGGGCGCCACACCTATGATGAGATTAGTGTCCTTATAAAAAGAGGAAGAGATCTAGCCTCTCTCCTTTATGTGAGGGTAAAATAAGACAGCCATCTGCAAACCAGGAAGAGAGCCTTTATCAGAACCAAACCATGCTGGTACCCTAATCTTGGACTCTGGCCTCTAGAACTGTAAGAAATAAATATTTGTGGTTTAAGCTGCTAGGTCTATGGTAATTTGTTATAATAGCCCAAACTAAGACAACAAGGTGAACTATTGTTTAGAGTTCCCTGTTGCATTTAAGACAACTTACCTGCAATTTTATGTGTAGATGTAAGTGGTTTTCTCGTTTGAAATGTTATCAGTCAAAATATTATATAACTATGCAAGTTACAAAGAATTTATCTTATTTCATAAAAGGAATAAAAATATGGATCTTAAGGACTAAAGCAAACCTTTTGGAAGGATGATGGAGAAAGGGAGCAGAAATAAACCTTAGATTATTTCTTTCAGAAGTTTCCGAGCTGTGAATTTGGTCATTTCTCTTATAAGTGCTCTTAGGAAATGCCCCAAGAAATAACTAGGAATCATTTACCTGGAAGAAAGGAGAGGGTCTCTCTAAAGCAGTATTCTCAAAGCTTGGTGAGATCATTAAAGCACAGATTGCTGGGCTGCACCCCCAGGATTTCTTATTCAGTTGGTATAGGGCCTAAGAGTTTGCATTTTTTACTAAGTTCCCAGGTGATGCTGCTCAGGAGCTCAGCTGTTCTGGTAAGAGAGTGCCCTGAGCTGCCAAGCATTGGAGTAGCAATTAAAGCAACAAGCCAAAGATGAAAGAGTTAAGCCTTAATCGCTTATTGCTATGGTATAAGCCAGAGCCTAAAAATGGAGGAAATGCTGACTCCCCTTTTCCGTTTTCCATCTTCCCCCATGGAAGGGCACACTGGTTGAGGACCAGGTCGATAAGCACAGATATGCAGGTTGTCTCACTGTTGAGGGACCCCTGAACAAAAGGCCCCAGATGGGGTCTGGGGAGCTTGAGGGGAAGGACTGGGAGTGGGAAAGTACTAACTAGTGGGGGAAAGTGGCTTCAAGGTGTGTGTGTGTGTCATGTCCCCCTCTCCTGCCCCCAACCAGAGATCTGGGAATGAAGGCTCCTGGACTAGGATTGTAAATATGGGAAAGAGCATGATTGGCCAGGGGGCCCGAGTCCTTCAGTGCAACTCCTTTTAGAAACTGCAATGCATTGGCTGTGCACCAAGTCTGGTTTCAGGAGTTCAGCTTCCTTCATTTTTCCTGGTAAAGCCTTGGTCAGGTCTGGAAAATCATACGTGGGTTTTTTAACCAGGAGATGGACTCTTCAATGCTGATGTTGTTGGCTAGGGAACCACACCTTGAAAACCACTGATCTAAATTCTAAAGTAAAGCAGTGCTCTTTCGTCTGCCACTCATCAGCTCATGCCTATTTGAGATATTCATCACGTTGAATTGTCTCATTTTCAAAATAATACTCATGCATCATTTTAAGACAGCTTTCAACCATCTGTTGACTAGTAAATATTAGCCTTGTTACTAAGTAATAATATGAAATGTTTGTACTGTGATTAAATGCTAAACTTTATTGTACTTTATATTATATGTAAACTGCCACGGTTGAAAATTAAAGTGGTTTGAATTCCAGTTTGTAAAGCCATAGTCCTCTGCCTTAAATACAGTTTTTTGTATTGTAACAAATAGCATAGTGATTAAGAGTTAAGGATCTGAAGCCAGATTGCCCATGTTTCTCGCAGCTTTGCCTCTTTCTAGCTCTGTGAGTTTGGACAAGTTATTTACCCTCATTGAGTTTCAGTTTCTTCATCTATAAAATGGGAGTAATCATAGCACCTGCCTCATAGGGTTGTTGTGAGGATTATTACACGTAAAGTATAAAGAACAGCACCTGGCTCCTGGTAAACGCACAATCAACATTAACAGCCATTATTATTATTATCATCAATCTCTTTCCCCTGGGAGGACTTTTATGTCACATTAAGTATTTTATTTCCTAAAAAATGAATTGTTTGCCATAAACACGTACTTCCTTACTTTTTTTTTTTCAAACAGCTGCTAGCTGTACTTAAGTGAACTATAGATAATATGTAGCCTTTTGCAGTATTGTGTCTTATTGTAGGACACAAATTTGGGTCTTTAATTGAAAGGTAAAGAATTAAATCTAAGTGTATTAGCTCTTTAGATTTGAAAGTGATGGTGGTTTTTATTACAGTTTGTTTCAAGGTATGTATGCCATATTGTATCCTTTATTCTCTTAATCCTCTAGGGAAAAATAATTTTTGAAATGATTTTCAAAATGATTTTCATCTTCTAATTTTGGTATATTGCATTATAAAGCATATATGTAAAGGATTTGTGTCCCACTGAGCATTTTTCAAAATTTTCAATATACATATGATTGTATTTGATTAATTTAATTGAAAAAGTTTTGGTTTTTGCTGCCCTTACCCAAGTTAACTCTACCATATTCTCTTTTGAATATGGTAAATTTTTTGGTTTTGACATTATGGGGTCCATATGGATGAAACTTTTCTACCATGGCCAAAGATTGTAATAATCCCAGGAGATGAAAATAGATGAATTTAGGGTAAAGAAGTTTCTGTTTCAATAGACAAAACTTTTGGGATTCTTGATAAGATTCTAAAGTATTCAGATCCAAAAGGTAGAGGCAATGACTAGAGTATCTTAAAATCAAAAGTACAGTGAAATGGAATGCAATTATTGTTGTTATGAAAACCCCGAGAAAGAAGATAAAAGTATGTGTATCAAAACAAAAACTAAATAGTGATAACTATAATTAGTTAAGCTATACAAAGAAAAGCAGGAAGAAGCAATAAAACACTTAATGAGACCTAGTGGAAAAATTGAGAAAAACAATTTAATGCCTGAACATTGAGTGCAGCTAAACATCAAGGGAACATAGGCCTATTGATATGTAAGAAGTAAGATTAAGGATGGTTAAAAAGTGAAATCCTGAGGTTCTTTTTCTGACCTGCTGTTCTTTTAAATAAAGTCAACTCAGGAAAGAAAAGTAATAAACTTTGAATATAGTTAGATATAGTTAAATTTTTAGAAAATTGAAACATTAGGTACCGATTATTGGGAATTTCAAATGGGAGTTGATAACTTACAACCTGCAGGCCAAATCTGGTTCACTGCCTGCTTTTATGTGGCCTCAAGGCTAATGGTTTTTTACATTTTAAATGGTGAGAAAAAGTCAAAAGAAGAATATTTTATATGAGAAAATTACATGAAATTCAAATTTCAGTGTCCATAAATAAATTTTTAATGGAGCACAGCCATATTCATTGACTATTGTTAAGGATACTTTTTTGCTAGAAAAACAGAGTAAGTGGTTGTAACAGACACAATATGGCCCACAAAGATTAAAATATTTATTATCTGGCCCATTTCAGAAAAGCTTGGCAGATCCCTGCTATTGCCAATCTCCACTCTTTTCGGCTTCTGAATATCCCCTTGTGCTTTCCTGTTTTCATGCTTTTGCTTATGCCACTGTCTGTATTGTTGAAGTTCTTTTGACTGTATCTGTCAAAATATCAACACTACCGATGTTTTAAGACCTAGTTCAGATGCTTCACCTCCACCTGAGTATAATTTCCTCCACTTTTCGAGTCCCACAGAACTTGGTTTGTAGTTTTCTTTGAATACTTTTTAATGTTCAACTCTCCATTATGGATATTTGTTAACCTATATTATATTCACATTTGACTCCCTCATAATACATGAGTGGATTCAGAGGAGAGGTGGGTAACAGAACTAACATTTACCAAGTGCATATTTATAGATAGTTTACTAGGATCTTTAAGAGTGTTTTCCTTGGTCTTATTGTACCTAATAGGCACTTAAAATATTTTTTAACAAGTAAATTAATAAAATATATCTGACTTATTAGACTGTCATTCACTAACAACATCTTTTTAAATAGCTTTTTAAATCCATTCCTTTAAAATTTTTTCACATTTTTTAATTGAATGAAAGATTCAATTCTTTAGTGCTTTACAGTGTTCAAAAGTTTCACACACATGATTTCATATAATCCCACAATAACCTTCTTTTCCCCCTACCCCATTTTGCCCCCCCCACTTCCCTCTCCCGACTCATAACCCCTAGTTTGTTCTCTATATCTGTGAGTCTGCTTCTTTTTTGTTTTATTCATTATTTTATTTTATTTTTTTAGTCCACATATAGTGATATCATACAGTATGTCTTTCTCTGTCTGACTTATTTCACTTAGCATAATGCCCTCCAAGTCCATCCATGTTGCTGCAGATGACAAAAATTCATTTTTTTTTTTTAATGGGTGATAGTGTTCTTTGTCTATATATACACCACATCTTTATCCATTCATTTGTTGAAGGGCACTTAGGTTGCTTCCATACCTTGGAAGTTGTAAATAATGTTGCCATGAACATTGGGGGGCATGTATCTTTTCGAGTTAGTCGGTTGTTTTTATTTTATTTTTGGATATATACCCAGGAGTGGAATTGCTGGGTCATATGGTAGTTCTATTTTTAGCTTTTTGAGAAACCTCCATACTGTTTTCCACAGTGGCTGCACCAGTTTACTTTCCCACTAATAGTGTATGACGGTTTCCTTTTCCCCACATCTTTACCAACATTTGTTATTTGCATTATTTTTGATGATAGCCATTCAGACAGGTGGGAGGTGCTTAACTCATTGTGGTTTTGATTTCCCTGATGATTAGTGACATTGAGTATCTCTTCATATGCCTATTGGCCATCTGTATTTCCTCTTTGGAAAAATGTCTATTCAGCTCTTCTGTGCATTTTTTTTTTTTCGGTACACGGGCCTCTCACTGTTGTGGCCTCTCCCGTTGCGGAGCACAGGCTCTGGACACGCAGGCTCAGCGGCCATGGCTCACGGGCCTAGCTGCTCCGTGGCATGTGGGATCTTCCCAGACCGGGACACGAACCCGTGTCCCCTGCATCGGCAGGCTGACTCTCAACCACTGCGCCACCAGGGAAGCCCTTCTGTGTATTTTTTAATGAGGTTTTTTTTTTTGATGTTGAGCTATATGCACTGTTTATATATGTTGGATATTAACCCCTTATTGGTCATATAATTTGCCAATGTCTTCTCCCATTCAGTAGGTTGTCTTTTCATTTTGTCAGTGGTTTCCTTTGCTGTGCAAAAGCTGTTAAGTTTAATTAGGTCCCTTTTTTTTTTAACATCTTTATTGGAGTATAATTTCAATGGTGTGTTAGTTGCTGCTATATAACAAAGTGATGTTAGTTGCTGCTATATAACAAAGTGAATCAGCTGTATGTATACATATATCCCCATATCTCCTCCCTCTTGTGTCTTCCTCCCACCCTCCC
>NC_041217.1:45005611-45036947 GCF_002837175.3 Physeter macrocephalus
CAATGGACACTTAGGTTGCTTCCATGTCCTGGCTATTGTAAATAGAACTGCAGTGAACATTGTGGTACATAACTCTTTTTGAACCATTTGTTTATTTTTGCTTGTTTGCTTTAGGAGACAGATTCAAAAGCATATTGCTGTGATTTATGTCCAAGAGTGTTCTGCCTATGTTTTCCTCTAGGAGTTTTATAGTATCCCATCTTACATTTAGGTCTTTAATCCATTTTGAGTTTATTTTTGTATATGGTGTTAGAGAATGTTCTAATTTCATTCTTTTACATGTAGCTGTCCAGTTTTCCCAGCACCACTTATTGAAGAGACTGACTTTTCTCCATCATATATTCTTGCTTCGTTTGTCATAGATTAATTGACTGTAAGTGTATGGGTTTATTTCTGGGCTCTCTACCCTGTTCCATTGACCTATGTGTCTGTTTTTGTGTCAGTACCTTGCTGTTTTGATTACTGTAGCTTTGTAGTAAAGTCTGGAGTCTGGGAGTGACTAACAACATCTTTTTAAAATCTAGCCAGAATATTATTAATTTATTAGCTGATCATGGCATAAATACTTCATAAATACTATATTTTTAGCTCTGGAATTTATTTTTGGTATTTATTTATCAATATGAATTTTCTTTTCTGTAGGAAATATACTTCCAAAAAATAGAACTATCCAGTTTTCAGTTTTTAACCTTACTTAACTTTTTCCTGCAACTTTTTTTCCCCCTGAGAAAAGAGAGCTCCTTGCTGCTTTTAAGCTGATGCAGCAAGTTAAGCAGAGTGTTTCTAACTTAAATTGTTACCCAGGGCAGATCTGACAGTAAAGTGGATTTTGGATGTTGTGCAAAGTTTTAAGTAAGTAAATGGGGGTGTGGGAGGATTGATTATGTTTTGTTACAACCACTAGTTGAGGGACTGATTTGTCAACAGAGCACTCAAATAGTGCCATGAGTGTAATTTGCTTGAAAGCAACATTTGCCTGACTTATTTGCAGTTGTTGTAGTAGATTGTTTTAATAAACAAATTAGTACATTTTAACTAAATTGATAGTTAAAAAAAAAACTAGGAATAGATCTTAGTGCAATAATTATAGTATTTAAGCTTTGATGATTTACAAAGAGAAAGATAACTTAATTTTTAGAAATGGAATTACTAAATCAGTAAGCTAAAAGAAATTTTGCTTGGCAAAAGAGGATGATTTTTGTTATTTTCTTTAGCATGATCCTAAATTTGTAATTATGGTAATTTAATTGATTTGACTTTTCTTGTTTAGTGTTTTATGAATGAATACTTTTATTATATATATATATATTCTCAGGAGATCCATGGAAGCCTATAATTCATACATAAAAGCAATTTCACTGACAATGCCATATGACTGTTTACTGTAAAGATACAAGAATGTATTCAGGTAATGTCAGTATTTCTTGTTTTAGGAGTGGTATAAGATGCTTTACATACATTGTCTCCAGTTTCCTGCAGCTTTTTTTTTTCTTTTTAATCTTTCAGTATTATGTGAAATTTTAGCCTTGGAGAGAACTTAAGTGATTTGCCCAGGGTCACACAGGTGGTGATTTAAACCCAAGTCTCCATTCTTTTTACTAGCAAACAGGAAACTAGATATTTGGCATCTGTGGTCTTTAAAACTATAATTCACTCTTAGTCTCTTTGGAGTTGGGATCCTATATTTTCAAGTTTTGATACCGTTGTTGTCATTTGTTCAGAAGGAACTAGATTCAGTAAATGGCAAATACTTACTAAGCATCCAAACCAGAGTTGCCAGATGAAATAGAGGACTTTAAGTTAAATTTGAATTTCAGATAACAACTCATAATTTTTTAGCATGTGTATATCCCAAGTATTGCATGGAACATATATACACTAAAATATTATTTATTGTTTATTTAAAATTCTAATTTAATTGGATGTGTGGTATTTTAATTTGCTATATCTGCCAACTCTACTCAAAAATTTGGCCTAAGTAAATCTTTGGGAAAGTTCCAAGGAGGCTGTTCACTGTCAAAGAATACTGTTATCTCTTGAACACTGAATAAATATGGCCCTGCCTGCCTGTTTCTGATCCGTGGTATAATCTTTTCCTCCCTCTCCTATGTACCAGCTAGGATTCTTTATATATATGTATATATAATTATTCTTTATAATTAATATATAAATACTTATATATATGTGAATAAAAAATTGGATACTTTCTCTAATTTTTGCTTTTTTTTTAAAAAAACTATGTTCCCTAAATTATGCTTCTCTCCCTTTCTGGCTTCATACTTATTATAAGCCATCTACTTTTGTAAACCATCATTCCATCCTCATTCCCCGCTGAGCATATTCTTTATTACAACCCAATTGTTTTCCTAACCTTGTGGGGGAAAAAAGGTGCTAGTGTGTTCAATCTCCTGAATTGTATGCCAAGATTGTGTTTTTAAGTGTTTTTGTATACGGTATGAGAAATAAGCAAGAATGAATTGGTTACTTAAGTATTTCAAAAGAAACTTCTGATTTCATGGCGTTATTTGGGGATGAAAGGAAATAATTGACCGTTAGTAAGTATAGGTAGGAAATTGAAAGGTTAGATTATGATCCTATGAGTCTCAACAAATTGAAAGTTTTAAAAAAATGAAGTTATTGAGGGTAAAACCAAAAGTAAACAAAACACACAAAATAATTAATCTCCATAACTTTACAGTACCTATTAAAATTATATTTGAAACTTTTGATGAGCCTGCAATAAGAGAACATATTATTGTTAGGAAAAAGGTATATGCATTGAGGTAATCTGGAGGATAAAAGTCAAAATGCTTGCCTTCATGACTAATGTGGAAAGAGGCAAAACATTGATCATGGATGCTGGTGTTCTAATTAGGTATTTGATCCTAAAGTTAGACTCAAACAGTTCTCAGGGGGGTTTACTAGCTTTCTTTGTGATGAAGTTTAGAATGTACGTGAATTTGTTTTTTCTCTACAGAGCTTTTATTTTCATTTGGATTTAAACATTGCTGGATTCTGGTGTCCAGAATTGGATTTTATTAAAGATTTGTCATTATTTAGAAGTTAAAAAGAAATAGGCATAAACACACACAAAGAAATGATTATTCATTCTCCCTGTAGAATTAATTGTATTCAATTTTGTTAGTCTCTTTAGATATGCGTCTGCATGTACATATCTTTCAAAGGTTTTAAAATGTCTTAGTTATGTCCCTTGCTTTTAGTAGATTATTACCTTTGTGTATTCCAGTAGACTGAGTGTTTGTATTAAAATGGGGTCATGATTCTAGGTCTTAAAGCTTTCATGATTGTTATATGAAATTATGCTTAAATGTTGCTTCTCTCCTTTGGGACTTTGGAACTTTAAAGTACCAATTTCCTGATGTGAGTGATTGGTATTCACTCTAAAGACCACTGCTGTTGTTGTTAGTACTATTCTAGTTTACCAAACCTTGAATTTTCTAAATTAATATTTGTGTTTCATCTCATGGGATGTGATGTTTACCATGTCTTTCCTCTGTTGCACATATGTCAAAATTAAACAAAATCAAGCAGAATTTCTATGACAGCCCCATTTATATACAAAGTTCTAGACTTTTCAGGATTGTACCCAGACATTTTTTAAAGGAAATCTCCCCTACATATCTCAGGATTTTGGAATGGTCCAGAAGGCCCAGAACTTTGCAAGTCCAGACTGTTAAGATCTCAGAGAACTAGTTGCTCTGTGCGTTGTATACGCTCAGTCAGCAATGATTACTTGTGATGTAAACAGGAGCTATATAATAGCCAGGAAGCAAAGATTCCCAATTAGTTGGTGATTGATTTGTCAAAGGAAGTTTCTCTTTAGTCTCTATAGTTACTATTATGAGAGGACCCTAGAAAATGTACTCAGAATCCTCTTGGAAGAACTGAGGTGTTTAGTTCAGTGGGAACGTATTTTGTGTTCCATATTTACAGTTTTATAGCCCTCCATTTCCCAATTTCTTCAACCTTTGTCCTTCTTGAGAGTTACGTTTTCATAGTTATGGAGAAATAATTAGTTTTATGAAACATGCATTTCCTAAATGATTAAGGATTAATTCTGCACGAAAAAATATTCATTGTGGCTATGAAAAATGCTGTGACAACAGGCTTTCATCTTTCAGAATTGCTTTACATTGAATTAGAAAACTTCAATTTTTCCATGGGCTTGATAGAAAAATTGGGCATATTTTAAAATTAAATTGAATGTGTATAATTTTATAAGAATCAAAAAGAGTCTTGAAAAATTCATCTTTTTTAAAACTTCATTTTGTTGTAGAACAGTGTCGGCCTGTAGTAGTCACTTAATATGGTTAAATGAGTATGATAGCCTCATATTAATGGAATTTATAAATGCTAAAATAATGTGGATATGTGTTTTCTATAGGAAATCTTGTCCTTATTTCACCTCAGATTTTTATCATAACATTTTTTTCCTCTTTGTAGATAATCCTTTCATCAGTATTTTAATTATTGATGAGGTCTGCACTGGGAGAATTTATTCAAATGAATAATATCAGCGTCAGGGAAAAAAGCACTCTGGAAATTTAATATATGGTCTTTTCTCAGTGTTTATATCACTTTCCTTAAAGGGGCAGTTTAAATGAAAAACTCCAAAGCAAAAATAATCTTAACTTTCTGCAGCTCTATGAGTGTGTGTGTATGTGTGTATGCTTGTGTATGTGTGTAAAAAGATTGAGGAAGAAGGAGAGATAGAGGAAGGGCAGGTGGGGAGACAGAGAGGGGAAGATTTTACATGTACCTTCTATGAAATTGTGACACATTTCCAGGATGACTGAGAGTGATAGATGAAGTAGAAAGAAAAATAAACATTTTTCTTTCATGTGGGAAGAGTTAAACTTTTTTCCTTTTAAAAAATTGGTTTTCATCAAAGCAAGTAGTGACAAGGTTAACAAATAGTAACTTTTCAATCAAACTGATAGTTGCTTTTAGAGAATAGCTTAAGTCATTGACTAGAGGGGGGAAAAATCTTTTAGAAAAACGTGTGTATTATGTTAGAAATATTTTATAGTCACTTTAAGGAAATTTGCTAACATTTAGCAAGGAATATTGTTATTCCTTTTGAGCAAAAAGTAGAGTATCTGAATTATTGCCTGCTGGTTTCGCACTAAGGCCTTTTAAATAATTCATTTTTTCTTTTAATAGGGAAAAAGGCAGATTTAGACATTATATGTTTATTTTACACTTTAAAATAATTTTCTTTGTTGATATAAGATGAAATAGATCTAAGCCAAGGATATTTTAAAATTGAAGAACATTAATAGATATAGAAATTTTATCTTGCTGCTTCTGAAGTTGGTTTTTTAACTTAAAAGGCCAACAGTCTCATTTATTAATTTCTTTGAAATAGAATCGCCTTTCCTTTCTCCCTCAACAAACCATGAAGATAATTTCAGAAATGCATTCCCAGCTGAGGTTTTGTATTTTGTCAGTTCTTCTATGACTTAGATGAAGTTTCAATTAAAAATAGACTATAAACTTATATGTGGGAAGCAGTTGAATGAGTTGCTATGACAGTTCATATTATGAGGTTGAACCAAGTAAAAGCAGCTTAATAAGATTTGAGAAACATAGAGCTATATTAGTACTAATGATCACCCTTCTTTAACCTGGGGTGGGTGTAAAGGGACATGTCTTCCTCTCAGAGGACAAAAGGCTAGCTGGGGGGAATAAGTGGAGGCTGTAGCCCTGAACTCACTGCTAGTAAGAGCCTGTCTTCCTAAGGAGTACCCCTCTTTCCCATTTGTGGATATGGGTAAAGGATTCTGGGGAAACAGTCATTTCTATATGGCTGTCTCCCCAGTCCTCTATAGCCAGTCCTCAGCAGAGATGCTTAATAAATCTACATACCAGGGCTTCCCTGGTGGCGCAGTGGTTGAGAGTCCACCTGCCGATGCAGGGGACACGGGTTTGTGCCCTGGTCCGGGAAGATCCCACATGCCGTGGAGCGGCTGGGCCCGTGAGCCATGGCCACTGGGCCTGCGAGTCCAGAGCCTGTGCTCCGCAACGGGAGAGGCCACAACAGTGAGAGGCCCGCGTACCGCAAAAAAAAAAAAAAAAATCTACATACCATCAGTAGCTCTTTCACTTCCTGATTCTGAATCAAGGAAATTTAGATTTTTCCTTTCTTTATGGAATTTTCTAAGTTAGATTCTGCCATATTGTACACTATTTATTTATCAGATTTTTGGAGTATTGCAAAGTGTATCTGTGTGCCTACAAAGAAATTTTAATATTCTATTATTAATGTGTCATTGGACATTAAGCTTAGATATTGGACAGGAAAGCAAACAGCATTTTAACTGGCCTCTGTTTTAAGAAAAGATTTCCATTTACAGAACACTACTGGCAACTAAAAATGAGAAGAATAAAAGAGAAGAAAGTTGGCAGCTCTAGTTCTATGAGGAGATGGCTAATAAAATTCATTTGTATAATGAATATTCAGATAACAGAAAGCATATATGTAACACGTTTATTTCCACATTTCTAGACGGAGCTGTAGGTAGGTGAAATGGAAAGATTTCAGGAAAAGCTTGGTTCTTCATTGGGGAAGTAGGGCTACCATTCTAACTAATCGTGTACATTTTATATATGCTCTTCTCTGCTTATAACCTGTTCTTTTAATTTCACTTAATAAATCATTATAAATATTTTTCCATGCCACTAAACACTTTCCCATAATATAATGTTTTAGGAGTGCATAATATTTTTTGGTAAGGCTTTTACTGTATATATTAAACCATTTTCCTATTGTTGAGTATTTCCTGATCGAATTTTTAATATTCTACCATGAAGTACAAAGAATTCTATTTTACTTTTTAAAGCACTATATGCTGACTTTTTACAATGACATACAAAGAAAATATTTTTCTTTTTTTCCCCGCTCGTTTTAAGTACTACATGCTAGGGAAGAAATAGTTTCAAAAGCCCACATTAAGTAGCCCAGTTAGTAAACTTCTGAAAACAGCTTTCTTGACAAGGCTAGTAGGACTAAATGGGACACTCATACTTGGTCTTTATTGATTTTTAGAAGGTTACTTGCAACTTTGCTTATTTGCTCTACCATCAGCATTAAACACATCACTGAGAGCAGGTTTCTGTCTTTGCTTCCTCCCTTTTTCCATACTCTGAGCTCTATGAGGTAGAGTCTGGCCCCTCTTCCATGCCTCATGTGCAGCTAGTACTTTTTTTTTTCTTATTGGATGATTCAAGAAAGGAAATAAGTAGGGAAGGAAGGTAAGGAGGAGGATTATTTCTTGCAGTCTTCTCATTCTCAAAACCTATGATGATGAAATTTAACTTGAGAAACATTTTCCTCAAACCTTATTTATAATTTTAATTAAAGCTCACTAAAACATGCCTGTGTTTTAAATATTTATGACCCTTATGTTGAGGCATATTTTTGAAGTGTATATTTTTACTTTTTTTGTTCAAAGATTTTATTGAAAATGTAACTGTTGTGACCATAATATTTTGAATATTATAATCTTATCTGAAGATACTGATATACTAGGTTTATAGGTGGTATACCATTAGTCCATTAAGAAATGTTACTTTAAAACCAGTACCTCTAGACTAATTTTTTTTAAAAATATAAATTTATTTATTTATTTATTTTTGGCTGCATTGGGTCTTTGCTGCTGAGTGCGGGCTTTCTCTAGTTGCGGCGAGCAGGGGCTACTCTTAGTTGCGGTGCGCAGGCTTCTCATTGCGGTGGCTTCTCGTTGCAGAGCACATGCTCTAGGAGTGCGGACTTCAGTAGTTGTGGTGCGTGGGCTCAGTGGTTGTGGCGCGTGGGCTTCAGTAGCTGTGGCGCATGGGCCTAGTTGCTCTGCGGCATGTGGGATCTTCCTGGACCAGGGCGCAAACCCATGTCCCCTGCATTGGCAGGCGGATTCTTAACCACTGCGCCACCAGGGAAGTCCCTAGACTAATATTGTAAACATAAGCGTATAAATGTGAAATATATATTCACATTCGAATAAGACTCCTTGGTTCACTAAGTCCAGAGAAAGCCTCATTAATATAGCAGAGATTGCCTTTGGTGTCCCTCCATTACATTACACAGGGTAACCATCCCAATCTCCATGAACATGCTACTACTTTGTATACAGCATCAGTGCATGTGTGCCACCCAAACTAAGCAGTCATTAGGGAGATGGTTAGAGATACCAGAAGGACAGTGCAGCGGCTACTGCCGAGCACTCTTTTGAAATTTGTGGGAACAGGGTAGGGAGGATGGTTGGAGGTGTCTCCTAGACTGACTGTAGTACACCTCACCTTGGCTGAGAGTACATTCTCACTTTTGGCCTGATTAAATCCTTGATGAAGGAGCAGCATTCTCAAGTCAAATGGTCAGACTAGTTCCTTCCCTCTGTGAAAGGGAAATATGAATAGTTACAATTCCATTTCATCTGTTGCTTCTATAATTACTTAGTCAACAGATATTTACTGAATACTAGATGCCAGAAGTTGTGCAAAGTATTAAGAATACAACTGTAACCCAAGGCAGTCTCTGATTTGGTATGAATTGAAGTGAGGGATACACAAACAGGAAAACAGTCAATTTGGTATAATAAGTGCTGAGCCGGGCATCCCTGGTGGCGCAGTGGTTGAGAGTCCGCCTGCCGATGCAGGGGACACGGGTTCGTGCCCCGGTCCGGGAAGATCCCACATGCCCCCGAGCGGCTGGGCCCGTGAGCCATGGCCGCTGAGCCTGCGCGTCCAGAGCCTGTGCTCCGCAACGGGAGAGGCCACAGCAGTGAGAGGCCCGCGTACCGCAAAAAAAAAAAAAAAAAAAAAAAAAAAAAAGTGCTGAGCCGACAGTGTGCAGTGTTCTGTGGAAGTTTGTAGGCTGGACACCTAACCGAGTCTGGGCAGAAGGATAAGAAAGGGATGACCGCCATTACCTTCCCCTAACATCTATCCTACCCGTTTCCTCTCTGCAATTTTGCCTGTGATTGTCGTATTTTAGACCTTCCCACTTACATTATTAAAAAGTTATATACAGTGTTTCTCAAACACCTGCACCTTAGAACTTCCAACAGCTATCGAAGGAGAGGGAGCCTAGTTATTGAGTAGAGAAGAGGAGTGTGGTGCTGCCTTAGAGCACAACCCTAATGATCTGCCATCATGTGAGTTTTACATATTTTTCCACATTGTTTGTGATCAGTGTGCAAATTGTGATCCTGATGCATGTGTAAGGACCTTTTAAGCAGCACAAAAAGTTATAATTGTTTTCACCTCTCCAAATCTTCCAATAAAATTAAATTTTAAGGAAGATCTTCCATGAATATCCAGTGGTTTCACATACCCCAGGCACACTATCGTTCAAGTATGCAGCCAATTAGTTACCCTCTTCCCTAGTCAATCTTCTAAAATGCTGCCAGACAGAGCAGTCTCCTTGAAGCTCACATTCTGTTATGTTATTTCCTTGTCCTTCTTAGTTTAGAAGAAAACTCCAAACTCCTTAGCCTGCTTGAAAACACCCTCTCTAATCTGCATCAAGCCTGCTTTTCCACTCTCAGATCTTACTGTCCTCTTGTGTGTGCCATGGTGCAACTATCTCTGAGCTGTTCTTTGGGAAAACCGTTTCTTTGCTTACGATGATACTTCTGTCTGGAATGCACATTTCTCTACCTTTATGTGTGAATATTTTAACTGTTCCTAAGGTTCAGATTAAATACTAACTCCCTTGGAAGCTTTTCCCTGTTTTTCAACCTGAGAGTAATATTTTCTCTTTCAGTTTCTTTGTGAATATCTTACAGTTTTTACTAGTACTTACCTCATTCTTCCCTTATGATTCTTCATACATCTCTTTTTATTTTCTGCCAGATTATAAACTAAGAACAATTTTTTTACATTTTTCCAAACATAATATTGTATTCTATATAGTATGTGCCCCATAAATGTCTACTGAAGGATGACCTTACAGATACACCACTAAATTTTCTATGACTTAGTTTTTTTTTTACCCACAACGTGGGTGTAATGATATTTCACTCTGCATTATAAAATTATTTATCGAAGTATAACCTTATAGACATACTACTAATCTAGGACTTTTGTATTCTATTCCCACTGCTACCATTTACTCTTTGAATTGCAGCCTGACATTTAATTTTTCTGTGACTTAGTTTTTTTTACCCACAAAGTGGGTGTAATGATATTTCACTCTGTGTTATAAAATTATGTTATTTATCAAAGAACTTCTTTGAACTCCCTGGGAGGAAAATGGTCAAATTTATAGAAAAAAAAAACAACAGGATTTTGCCTCTGCAATATGAAAATTTTGAACACAGTTTAGAGATAATTTTGTTTAAACATCAAATACAGGGCCAGTACTAGCACATGTGTATGTATGTGTGTGTATTTTTTCCTGTTTACAAGCTTATTTTATAATGTGATACCAATACCAGACCAATACCAGTGTGTCTGCTAAATTTTTAGGAGGCTGAAATTGTCACAGAAAAACGTATTACTTTAGTGTAGTCGTTGAGAGTGTAGGCTCTGGAGATAGAATTCATTGGTTTAAGTCACTTTTTAGCCTTCTTTGACCTAGATCAAGTTATTTGACTTTTTATGCTTTGTTTTACTCATTTATAAATCAGAATAATAACTACTCTTAATTAGAGTATCATTTTCAAGAATAATTAAATTAATACTGACCCATAGTAAACACATTAGTTATTACGATTCTAATCTTTTCATGGAAAAATCCTACCTAGTTAAGCTTAGTTGGAGGTCAGGCTAAGTGGTTAAGAGCTTAGCATTAGATAAACTTGGGTTTTAATTCTTGCTCTTCTTTTGCTACATTTATAATTTTGTGGGAGTTACCTAATCGTTTCCATTAGATTTTTTGAGGATTGGGTGAAATAATACATATAAAATGTTTAACATATTGCTTGGTGCATGGCAATTTTTAACAAACATTATCAACTGATTATACTTATGATGTTCTGCCATTGTCTTCTTCACACAGGCTGCTTCAATTCTGTGTGGTATTTATATTAGCATAGAAGTAGAAATTTTTAAGTAGAAAGGAGTTCTGTCTTAAAGATAAAAAAATCATAAAGTTAAAGAAGAAGAGATCTAAGTGTAAATATAAAGAAAATAAGGCTTTTCCAGACCTGTCCTGAAAACTTTTTTAAAGTTTACTATGAGATTGGATATTCCACTGACACTCCTGAGTGTTAGAAAAAAAGCCCTTGAACTGCTGTGCAGTTGGGTCTGGTGGCAGTTCTAGTGAAATAAGAAGCCAGAAGAATTCTGCTTCTTTCATTCCATGGTCTCCAAAATGAGGAGTATACTATAACCCAGAGGGTAAGGGGACATGTTAGACAATCCATTTATATTTGTATTATCTAGAAATATTTAATGTATAGGTTGACAGTAGTGCATATAGCAAATCTACTAAGCATAAATATATTAAGGTAGGGACTAGACTACCACTTTCGAGACTAGTTATATAAAACAGAAGTTCTAGTATAAACAAAGTTTAGATATTTGCTGGTGGTATAATTTGGATATTACTCAGTTCTCTAAATTCATCAAATCTTTCATTTCCTGTAATGTGCCATACATAATAAGGGGAATAAGAACTTTGCTCTGAGTCTTTTTCCATAGTAGACTCTTTTAAAGATGGCTCTTTTGGTAAAGGTGAAGTAGGGGATTTAGAGCCATTAGAATTGTTTTACAAAAGTTGAGGAAAAGGACTATTGAGTTGATTTGTCTGATTATTTGTTTTTCTTAAATTACATCTGTTGGATTAAGATAAACCAGTTAAGTTAAAACAAAGCCAGTAGACTTTCATTAAGTTCACTTTTGAAAACTGAGTTTTAACACAGTGATTTAAAATTAGACAGACCTGAATTCAAATATGTGTTCTTGATTGTGCTAGCAGTGATATCATTTTGTGGGAAAAGTGGGAGTAATAACAGTAACTTCCTCCTAGATTTATTGTAAAAAGTCCCTGCACAGTGTCTGCCACATAGCAAACAAGCTCTCAGTGAATGTCAGCATTTATTATTGTTATCGTGGTAGAGGTGGTGAAAAAAGTAAGCATTTCTTTTTTTTCCTTATTTATTTGTTTATGTTGACAAACAGGTTTTTTTTGAAAGTGAAATATATTTATTGCATTTTTTAACATCTTTATTGGAGTATAATTGCTTTACAATGTTGTGTTAGTTTCTGCTGTATAACAAAGTGAATCAGCTATATGTATACATATATCCCCATATCCTTTTCTTAGATTCCATATATATGTGTTAGCATACGGTATTTGTTTTTCTCCTTCTGACTTACTTCACTCTGTATGACAGACTCCAGTTCTATCCACCTCATTACAAATAACTCAGTTTCATTTCTTTTTATGGCTGAGTAATATTCCATTGTATATATGTGCCACATCTTCTTTATCCATTCATCTGTTGATGGACACTTAGGTTGCTTCCATGTCCTGGCTATTGTAAATAGTGCTGCAGTGAACATTGTGGTACATGTTGACGTGTAGTTAACTTACAATGTTGTGTTAGTTTCAAGGGTACAGCAAAGTGATTCAGTTATACATATACATATATATATTCTTTTTCAGATTCTTTGCCATTATAAGTCATTACAAGATATTTAGTATAGTTCCCTGTGCTATACAGTAGGTCCTTGTTTACCTTTTTTATATATAGTGTGTGTATGTTAATCCCAATCTCCTAATTTTTCTCTCCTCCCACCCCCTGCTATCCCCTTTGGTAACCATAAGTTTGTTTTCTATGTGAGTCTACTTCTGCTTTGTAAATAAGTTCATTTGTATCATTTTTTTTAGATTCCACGTGTTAAGTGATATCATATGATGTTTGTCTTTCTCTGACTTACTTCACTTAATATGATAATCAATAGGTTCATCCATGTTGCTGCAAACGGCATTATTTCATTCGTTTTTGAGGCTGAGTAATATTCCATTGTATATATACCACATCTTCTGGAGCAAGCACTTCTTAAACTGTAGAGATTGACTTACTTTAAAAGAACAAAAATTGTAAGTAAACCTAAGTTTTTTTTTTAGAGATAGAGAATTTCTCTGCAAAGTTTAGATATACAGTCATAGTATTAGTATTGAAACTGACCTCAGATCCATCAATTATCACATACTGTATTATATTTGAAAAGGATCATATTTATATTGTCTTTCAGCAAGAGTAAATTTACTTTCACATTGAGAAAGACAATTTACCTAGTTGAAGGTGATCTTAAAATGTAGCTTAGGTTCTGTGAAGGTCTCTGTGACATCTTGTCACCAGCTATCATTTGATTAGATGTTCTAATTTCTCACATTTTTGTTCTAGTTCTTTTCATGAACCATAATTGTACAAATATGTCCTAAAACACCAACTTCTTAGGAGGCTTAATGCCTGTTAAATTCGTCAGTGCTTCTTGGCGGCTTGACATGAGCGCTGCTCTCTGTGTGAGGAAGCTTAGAGTTTAGAAGTAAATTTATGGATCATTTCCCTGGTTATTGTCACACATGTTCGCTTTAGAACCTGTATGAATAATCTCTCAGGGTGAAGGTAGTTAACAGAAAGCATAACCTACAGAATGAAGCCAAACAATCTAAGATTTGTAAACTCTTTGCCATGTAATATTAAGTTGTTTGCCTTCTTAATTTGTTTGTAAAATTACAGTTCTCTTGTCCAAGTGCTTTCTACTCCTTACTTTAAAAGTCCTGTCTACCAGGATTCTTAGGACTATGAATAGAAATAATGAAGAAACTCTGAACTTGTTTATTTACGGATGTATCATGTTATATGCTTAGTATTAGAGATAATTATAGTACTAATCACCCTGATTTTCTCATGCCAGTTTACAAATGGAACTATTCTCTTAAGTTTTTCAGAAGAGTAAAACCTCTACTCTTCATCTGTTTCTGAGATACATTTTTATCACCTCCACATAAATTTGCAGGGGCATCTGTATGCCACTCATCTTCCAATATTTCATTACTTGGCTAGAGTCCCCTCAGTTTTGCTTAACTAATTCATCTTGGTTGGAAAGCTTAACTACTACTAAAGCTTCAGGTTCTGTCTCCTTGTCACTTTTCTCATTTTTAAGTTTAACATTCAGTAACTACTTGCTGTTACTTTAGCTGCATATGTTCAAATAACACTAAAAGTATACCTGAATCTCCAGTTGGTATTTTACAAGTTTAGTTAGAAAGTATCAAACAGGTTTAAAAAATAATTTAAAGCTGCAACAGTCTCCTAGATTGAAAAAAGAAAATCTCACAACTATAAAAATGTCTTACTACTGTGCTTGTACCATAAAGATTTAAAAATTCAGTGACTGATTCCTCAAATAATATAGGCAGATGCTATATAGTATGCGTTAAGTTATACTGTCAATGTACCTGAACCCCTGTCCTTGAGTCCCCTGTGAACAGTGAAGTGAAGCAATGAAAACTAGATTATTGCCCTCGAATCCATCTGTTAGGTTATCACCGACCAACTCTACAATGGTGGTAAAGACAAAAGCTACTCTGTTGGCAATTTTTGCTAACATCTCTTAGCATACTGTACCTCACTCTTCTTAAACATATAACTTTATGTGTGTGTGTGTATATATACATGCACACACACTAGTAGTTCTCAAAAGCAGATGGAAGAGGCAGCCTTATTTCTGCAGCGTGTGCATTATTTTGATGCTGTTTTCTTTATAATGAAAATTATAGAAAGTAAAGCTCAAAGTTTTCTTGGCTTGTAGAGATTGTTGGAGTGGTTTCTGGAGATACTTGATAGAGTAAAATGCTTTGAAGGGGAGACTGGATTTTAAATATTGCGATGCAATCCTGTATAGGTATTCAAACCTGGAATGGTGGTGAAGGGAAAAGAACGTTTGTACAAACTTGGTCACCTTTCTAAATTAAAGTTTAGAATTATGCAGAGATGAAGTGAAAGCTTTAGACTTTTAGTAATAGCTCTTGAGATCTCAAGAAATGGAAAAAACTGTAGAAGCAAAACTATTGAAAAGCCAGCCCAACTTGTTCCTGAATCCCTAAAACCAAGAATAATTCCAGAAGCTTAGGTTTTTTCCTATAAATAGTGTAGAGGAATTACCTTTGCCATTAAATAGGAATTGAGCACTATACCAGTTTGGAACCCTTGAATCTAAAACTAGCCAGGGACCAAGCTCTCTTTTAGTTTATAATCCCTTTCTCTATCCTTCCCTGACCTTTGTTTAAAGAAGTACTCTTGTAATAATTGAGGGATCTCATTTTTAATGTTTTTCCTGGGTTACTGTTATATTTAAACTAATCTCCCTTCTTTAGTCATTACTTTCTGGACCACTCCCCCTTCCCCCCTGACATTAATCTAATCATGTCTTTGTCCTATTTAAAAAATGGCCATGGTACTTACTGCCTGAAGTCCAAAGTCTCTATCAAGAAACACACATTCTCTCACAATTAGGGTAGCCAAGCATCCTATATTTAATGATTCTGTTGTATGTCCTATATTGACTTTATTAGAATGCCCTAAATATCATGTATTCAGCATTTCTAATACAGTATCAAAATTCAGCAGTTAGAGCTTTTTTCCCCACCGTAGTAATTGGCACTTAAATCATTTAAATGACAATACTAGCTGAAAATCATACCTCCAGAGATATAGCTCTGTATACTCCTTTATGATCTCTCCTGTACGTTATTCTGAAGGGAAATGAGAATTAAAAGTATTTAATTTTTATGTTCAAGAAAAGAAAAGACTGTTCTTTGCCTGAAGTCCCAAGTCATGAATAAGTAACCATCATTAATTAGAAATAACTCTGGATCAGTGCACAAGCTGTGAAAATCAGCCAGTCAATGACAGCCTCACTCCAGTGGCCATGCCTCTGCAAATCAGCCAGTCAATAACAGCCTCACTCCTAACTACATGTCTGAAAGTTAACAAATCAATGATAGCTCCAGGCTTCTGAAAGTCAGCCAATCAATGACTGCTACTATAATGTTCAGTATACCTGCTCAGCATTTATTAATTAATATTCAGTGGACTAAAGAACAAAGTATGTTAGATATGACCACTCTAGAAATTATGTTAAAATGTAAGTGGACCCAGGACTTCCTTCTCAGCAACTGATAGAACTGCTAGCCAGAAAATCAGCAGGGATATAAAAGATCTGAACAATACAATCAACCAGTAGAATTTATCTGGCATATATAGAACATACTACCAACAATAGCAGAATACAAGTGGAACATTCACCAAGTTAGATCATATTCTTGGCCGTAAGACAAACCTCAACAAATTTAAAACAATTGAAGTCATACAGAGTATGTTCTCTGACAATAGATTCAAAGTGGAAATCAGTAACAAGTATAACAGGAAGAAAAACGATCTATAGGTCAAAGGGAAGTCTCAAAGGAAATTTTTAAAAATACATAGAATTGAGTTTCAATGCAAATAAAACATTTCAAAACATATCAGAGGTAGCTAAACCAGTGCTGACAGGGAAATATGTAGGACTAAATGGTTGCATTAGAAATGAGGAAAGTTTTCAAATCAATAATCTGAGTTCCTAACATAAGAAATCAGAAAAAAATAGAGAAAAATAAACCCAAAGCAAGTAAAGGAAGGAAATAATAAAGATAAGAACAGAAACCAGGAAATTCAAAATAGAAAACAGTAGAGGAGAGTGACATCAACAAATGGCAGACGAGGGGGTTCCAGTGCTCAGCCCCTCCACAGAAACAGCAAAAACAATGAATAAACAACTGCATATCGATAAAAATACAATGGATTACAGTAGGGGAGCTGCAGAAACCCTGCAGAACATAGAAACTGAGAATCCTGCATAGAAAGCATTTTGCCTATGTCACCTCATCCCCTTGGTGTGATCTTCTCCCACAAGGAAAAGGAGACTAGGTGGACCCTAGCAATCTTCATCACTCCTATCAACGCTGGCAGCTTTCACCATTGAAGACCCATGCAGTCAGCATTGATCCTGAGCTCAGCTGACAGAGCTGCCCAGAGTCCCACGTTGCTGTGCTCCCCTGTGCCCCAAGTGAATGAGCCATTGCTATGCCCAGCTACTCCCAGGAGAAGTACCAGTTAGCCCCACTTGACTCTGGCTCCACAGCTGTTCATTGCATGCCCACTTAGATAGCAGCTCTACCATTGCAGCAAGTGTATCTTTTTCCCATTCCCAGGCACTGTGGTCATTCTGTTCCCCCAACCCCTGGACCTCAGCTCCATACATGCCCACACCTTGCATACTGGTGCCACCACCACAGTGAGTGTGCCTATGTATTCATCTCAGGAACTGCAGTTGTTCTACATGTATCTGAGCTCCAGACCCAAGCTTCATGGCTGCTCCATGTGCACCTGTGCCTCAGTCATTTGTGTCACCACTGGCACAAGTGCCCCAGATCCTACTGCTGTCATATACGCACTTGCATGCCACACTCAGTGCCAAGAAAGATACCTTTGGCCAGTACTTCCCCTGTAGGAAAAAAAAGAGAACAGGAGGATCCCAGAAGTCTTTACCATCAAAGCCCCAACAGCCCTTACTGCCACTGAGGACATCCAGAGTGTTGGCTGCTGAGGGCTACTACAGTCTTTGCCAATGCCAACCTCAGCTGACAGAGCTTCATGGAGACTACACTGTTCCAGTCTCCCAGAACTTAGACCCACTGCTGCACCCTCACACAGAGCCAGACTTATCATACCCCACCCAGCCGGTGCTCGCATATCCATTTGTAGGTGAAAGTTTTTCCCCTCTAAAGCCAATCTGTAAATTCTGGAAGAGGTGACTGGTCCCTCAAATGTGCAGACATCAATGCAAGGCTACAGAAAACATGAAAAATCCAAGAAAAATGATACCACCAATGGAACACAATAATTTTTTAGTAACTGACCTCGAAGAAATAGAGATCTACAAATTGCCTGGCAGAGAATTCAAAATAATTGTTTTAAGGAAGCTCAGTGAGCTACAAGAGACAAAGATGGACAACTCAATGAAATCAGGAAAACAATACATGGCCAAAATGAGAGATTCAACAGAGAGACAGAAATAATAAAAAGGAACCAAATAGAGATTCTGGAGCTGAAGAATGCAGTGAATGGAATTTTAAAATGCAACAGAGAACTTCAGCAGTAGACTGAATTAAACAGAAGAAAGAATTTGCAAACTTGAAAATTTAAAACCTAGTCATTTGAAATCATCCAGGCAGAGGAGAAAAAAGAAAAAAAAAAGGATGAAAAAGAGTTTTAAAAAAGCCTGTGGGAATGTATGGGATACTTAAAACAGAACTAATGTATGCATTATGGGAGTCCCAGAAGGAGAAGAGGATAGACAAGCAACAGTAATAATGCCTGAAACAATGCAGAAATAATGCCTGAAAGAATAATGTCTGAAAATTTCCCAAATCTTGAGACTCAAAGGTCCCCAAATAGTATCAGTAC
Source organism: Physeter macrocephalus (assembly GCF_002837175.3). Classification (NCBI taxonomy): domain Eukaryota; kingdom Metazoa; phylum Chordata; class Mammalia; order Artiodactyla; family Physeteridae; genus Physeter; species Physeter macrocephalus. The sequence continues at coordinate 45,024,094 of NC_041217.1, forward strand.
AAAGACTCCACTGAGACATATTACAATCAAATTGTGAATAGTTAAGGGCAGAGGGAGAATTTTGAAAGCAACAAGAGGAAAGCAACTCATCACATAGAAGGGCATCCCCATAAGATTATCGATGGATTTCTTTTTTTTTTCCAAAGTACAAATGCTTAATAATAATTTTAAAAATATATCTTCAATTCTACTGTGAGCAGAGTAGTTTAACCAGAGGAGGAGGAGATAAAATAGAACATCTCTGGAGAGTGTGAAGTGCCATCCAGTGACTTTCAAAGCTGTTGAAGATAGAGGCACTACTGTTTATTATATATAATATCACTTCACATATTAGGATATTCTAGTCTTAGCAGAAACGCTGCAGACCAGTAGAGAGTGAGGTGATATATTCAAAATACTGAAAGAAAAAAACTGCCAACGAAGAATACTGTACCTGGCAAAATTATTCTTTAAAAATGACGGAGAGATGAAGTTTTTCCTAGACAAACAAAAACTGAGGGAGTTCATCATCACTAGACCTGCCCTATAAGAAATGCCTAATACTTTATTAAAACTCTCAGTGAAATAGGTATGGAAAGATCTCACCTCAACACAATAAAGTCCATATATGTAAATCCCACGTCTAATATCATGATAAGTGTGGGGAAGCTGAAAGCTTTCCCTCTAAGATCTGATACAAGACAAGGATGCACACTTTTGCCACTCGTTTTCAACATAGTACTGGAAGTCCTGGCCAGAGCAGTTAGACAGGAAAAGGAAATAAAAGGCATCTAAGTCAGAATGCAAGAAGTAAAATGATCTCTATTTTCAGGTGACATTATCATATATGGAGAAAACCCTATGACTCAACCACAATAAAAAAATTGTTAGAACTGATAACGAATTTGGTAAATTTGCAGGATACAAAATAAACATACAAGAATCGATTGTTTCTATAGACAAACAACAAACTATCTGAAAGGAAATTAAGTAATCACTCCCATTCATAACAGTAACAAAAAGAATAAAATATTTAGGAATAAATATATCCAAAGAGGTGAAAGACATACACTTAAAATTATAAGATATTGATGAAATTAAAGCAGACACAGATACATGGGAAGACATCCCATGTTCATGGATTGGTAGAATTAATGTTGTAAAGTATCCATATTGTTCAAAGCAATCTACAGATTCAGTGCAATTCCCATTATAATCCCAATGGCATTCTTTGTAGCAGTAGAAAAAAAACTCCAAAATTCATATTCAACCACAAAATACCCTGAATAGCCAAAGCAGTCTTGAGAAATAATAACAAAGCTGGAGGAATCACATTTCCTTATTTCAAAATATATTTCAAATACATGGTAATCAAGACAGTATGGTACTGGCATAAAAACTGATGGATAGGCCAATGGAACAGAATAGAGAATTCCAGGTATAAATCCACACATCTGTGGTCAACCAGTCTTTTGACAGTGGTGCCAAGAACACAGAATTGGAAAAGGATCATCTCATCAGTCAATGGTGTTGGGAAAACTGGGTATACACATGTAGGAGAATGAAATTGGATTCTTATGTCACACCATATACAAAAATCAACTTATAATTAGTTAAAGACTTAAATGTAAGACCTGAAATCATAAAACTCCTAGAAGAAAGCATAGTGGGGGAAACACCTTGAAATTGGTCTGGCCAGTGATTTTTTTGGATATGATACTGAAAGCACAGTCAACAAAAGCAAAATAGACAAATTAGATTGCATCAAACTATAAAGCTTCTGCACAGCAAAGAAAACAGTCAACAAAATGAAAAAGCAACCAATGGAATGAGAGAAAATATTTGCAAGCCATATAAGGGATTAATGTCCAAAATATATAAAGAACTCATAACTCAACAGCAAAAATAAAGCAAATAACCTGATTACAAATGAGCAAAGGACTTCAACAGACATTTTTTTCTCAAAGAAGACTTACAAATGGCTAGGAGGTACATGAAAAGATGCTCAGCTGCACAAAATGCAGATCAAAATCACAGTGAGATATCTCACACCTGTTAGAATGGCTACTATCTGAAAGACGAAAAATAACAAGTGTTGATGAGGATGTGGGAATAAAGGAAGCCCTGTACACTGTTAGTAGTAATGTGAATTGGTGTAGCTATTACAGAAAAAGTATGGAGGTTCCTCAATAAAGTAAAAATATAACTACCATATGATCCAGCAATCTCTCTTTTAGATATATACCCAAAGGAAATCAAATCATCATTTGGAGAGATAGCTATACTCCCAAGGTCATTTCATTATTATTCACAATGGCCAAGATGCAGAAACAGCCTAAGTCTTCACCAGTAGACAAATGGATAAAGAAAAATTAAAATATATATATATATCAGTATATATATATATGAAGGAAATCCTGTCATTTGTGACATCATAGATGAACCTGGAGGACGTTATGATAATTGAAATAAGCCAGATGCAAAAAGATAAACATGGTATGATCTCATTTAGATTTGAAATCTAAAATAGTGGAAATCATAGAAGCAGAGAATAGAATGGTGGTCACCAGGGTCTGGGAAAAGGGGGAAATGGGATAATGTTGGTTAAGATATATAAAGTTTCAGTTATGCGAGATGAATAAGTTCTGGAGATCTAATGTACTGCAATGTGACTATAGTTAACAATACTTTATTGTATACTTGAAATTTGCTAAGAGGGTAGATCTTAAGTGTTCTTACCGCAGAAAAGGAAAAATTTGCTAACTATCTGAAAAGATGTATATGTTAATTTGCTTGAATGTGGTGATTATCTCACAGTGTGTGTGTATATTAAATCATCAAATTGTACACCTTAGATATATACCAATCTTAATTGTCAAATATACCTAAATAGTAAAAAAGAAAAAAAAAAGAAAAGAAAATTAATGAAACAAAAAACTGATTGCTTAAAAAAATCAATAATATTGATAAACCTCTGGCAAGACTGGAAAAAAATAAAAGAAGATAAAACACAAATCGCCAGTATCAGGAGTGAAATAGGAGATATAAGTACTAATCCTGCAGACATTAAAAAGACAACAAGGGGGACTTCCCTGGTGGCACAGTGGTTAAGAATCCGCCTGCCAATGCAGGGGACCCGGGTTCGAGCCCTGGTCTGGGAAGGTCCCACATGCCGCAGAGCAACTAAGCCCATGCACCACAACTACTGAGCCTGCGCTCTAGAGCCCACGAGCCACAGCTCCTGAGCCCGCATACCACAATTACTGAAGTAGTAGTTGTGCCTAGTAGAGGTAGGAGCCTGTGTGCCTAGATCCCGTGCTCCACAACAACAGAAGCCACCACAATGAGAAGCCTGAGCAATGCAACGAAGACCCAACGCAGACAAAAATAAATAAATAAATAAATTTACAACAACAACAAAAAAGACAGCAAGAGACTACTATAAACAACTTTATACCCTTAAATGGATAATTTAGAAGAAAGAAATCAATTCCTTGAAAACCACACACTCCCAGAACTCAGCCAAGATGAAATAGATAATCTGAATATCCCTTTAACCATTAAAGAAATTAAACTTGTAATTTAAAAAGGTTCTGAAAAAGAAATCTCCAGTTCCCGATGTTTCACTGGAGAATTCTACCAAAACATTTAAAGAAAAGTTAACACCAATTTTACACAGTCTCTTCTAGAAAAGTGGAAGGAACACCTCCTGACTCAATTTTTGAAGCTAGTATTACTCTGGTACCAAAAATAGACAAAATTAGTATAGGAAAAAAAAAAACCACTATTGACCATTATTTCTCACTTACTTAGATACAGAAATCCTCATCAGGAATTGTAGAACCACAGGTAATTACAATTAGTATTCCTCCTCATAGAGAGTAATAATAAAGTTTATCACTTTAGTGAAAGTATCAGTTCGGTGCTCCTTTAGTTACTCCTACCATAGCCTCAAAGTTGAATTGATTTATAGTCAAATTCAGCAGATTTTTGTAGTTTCATTTTGTTCTCTTCATTTATATCTCCAATGTTTTTCAAATATAAGATAATTGCTTTTACAAATCAGACCAAATCCTTGGTATTATTTTTGAAAATTGAGCCTCTCTCATTTGTCTTTTCTGAATATGGTTTTGTGCATTTTCTTTAATTTTCTATTTTTTTAGAGTATTAAATCTGCTCAATCTAAAGTTCTCCTTTTTAAAGGAGGTATCTAAAATGTGTCTGGCACTGTGTCATGACTAGGTTAAACCTTCTTCTTTCTCACCTGGTAAAACTGAAATCAGTTTGAGTTATAGTAATCTACTAAATTCCCATGGCATTTGCAAGTGAGCTCCTTGAAATTTTCTGGTGGTAGATTTTCAAAAAGCAGTAAATTTACTTGGAAGTCAAATATGGCATGGCATGTACCATAGGAGGAAGTGTTTGGTTTGATTTATACACTGTAATTCCCTTCTTCAAAAAGACATCTTGTACTTGTTTGAAATAATTTCTTTCAGTTTTAGGCGTAGTACATTCCTAGAAGTTTAAAATTAACATTTTCCCTCTAAATTAAAGTGATAATTCACTGAAAAAATGTTTTCAGGGGGTAGCGGGTGTCACATACGTTACCACAGATATTATCAGTTTTAAAGCAAGAAAATAAAATCCTCTTTAAATTTATTTGGTAATATAACTCTTTGCTTTTTGGTGCTTAATAACTCTTGAGGTAATAATAAATAGTAATAGTTGCCTAGCCTTGTTCACGTTGTTGTATTTTTGCTTACACTTGTAGTTTCCAAGGCCAGCACGCAGGGAATTGTTTATTGCTGCTTAATTAGGTTTCCAGCAGTTAGAATAAGCAAGAGGGTGCCTGGCTTATGGCATTGCAGTATGTCCTGATAGGCTTCCCTTGGCTGTAGTTAAAGACAAAAGAGAAAATAGCAAGGATTCTTCCACTTTTTACTTTTTACTTTCTTTATAAATGAGAACTCTTTGTTTAGAGTTAAGCATTGAGAAGTAATAATATGAACATTAAATAAATGGAATCTATATTTAGACACTTTTTTAAAAGGTATAATTATGCCAAGGTACAAATTATCTTTCATACTCAATTGTAACTGTTTTCCATCACTGCTTAACTCACCATTGAGTAATACCAACATTCTTCAAGATTTAAAATGCTCCACAGTACGTTAGTAATATAGATAGGATACCCTTCAATAGCTTTATGGCAAAAGCCCTTGCAGTCATTTCTGTTAATCATGTAAACACCAAATATTTATCGAGCACCTGGTTTAATTATTTGTTGAAGTGTTGTAAGTATGTTTCAGGATTCATGCAACAAACATTTATTGACCATCTTTTATGTGCCAAGAAGAAAAATGCAATATATTTTCCTTTTCCTTAATGTTTAGCATGATTAGGGAAGGTATAAGTAGTATTTACATAGGAAAACAACTAACAATCCATGCCAGTAAATTATCAGTTGGCTCTCAGTTTGGAGGGACATTTTAAGGAAGAGGAAAATCTCACTTTTGGTTTATAGTAGATGTAAATAACATTGAAGGTGATGGAATCTTTGTGAGGAAGATGATTTTGATAAGAGAAGGGCTAGGGCAGCACTGTGGTAGGTACTCAAGGGCTGTGGATCGATCAATTAAATTAGGGTGTAGGATTCATTGTGGAAGATCAGTGAATGGCCAGAATGGGGAGGCATTGGAGCCTGGATGGTGGAGGGCTGTGCACTTAGACTGTACTCTGAGAATGAAATAATAAAAGTGGAGTTTTTCTTTTCACTTTAAATAATTTCCTTATATATGTCCATTTTAGAAGGACTAGAATATACTGATAAGCAAAAAGTAGAAAATAAAGACATGAAATGGAGGTTTTTAGAAATACTAATTTGGTGATATCCAGGATGGATGAAATGAAATAAGGAAAATAATGACTGAAGACAGGAAGCCAATCAGGATACTATTACCATGGTCCTCTTTCCCTTGCTCTTCACCCTGTACTCTTCTTTCTCATCAACTGGCTATATAGGGGCAGAAGCTTGAGATCTGAATCAGAGCCCAGATAAGGATGCAATCCAAATAGAACTCTGACACTAGGTTTAAAAGTTTGAAATAAAAGTAGACATTGCACATTAATTTTCTTTTTTGGGTCCTGAGGAAGTTCTTTCCTGAGCACTCAAGAAATTTGGAATTATTTGTAGATGGATGAAGTGAGCTCAGCTTTGAAATCAGCTTTCTGCTAGTCAGTGGGTGTACATTTATAAACCTATAGTAGCATTGCTTTTGGTATGAAGGAGGAGTCTGGAGGTTTGTACCAATGAGTTAGGGGCATTTTTGTAGAGGGAGTTTTGTGTCTCTGAATTCTTCAACCATCCAAAAATTGAGCAAATCAAGGAATCTTTATCACTGAATGTATGCTGTAGGAATGTAAAGGCATTTCTTTAATGCCATACGTCTATAAAGGATCTGATCTCATCTATGTTCACTCTTAAATGTCATGAATTAATTGGGAAGTGCATAACTAGTGCAGAGGGACTAAAGTGCATCCACATGCTAATCTCTGTGTCTGGAAAGGTCAGCCTGACTGGCTTGTGCAGGAACCTTTGCAGTTACCCACGGTTGATGATGCCAAGTTGCCCATGATTTCCCTAAGTACTGCATGGAAATTTAGCTCGGGCTCAAACTTAAGGTTCTCCCATAAACTTTTCAGGGCCATGGCAGGTGTAATATCTTTAGTTTGGAAATTACTAACAGTTTGGAAATAGCTGAAATTATTGTAGATGCCTTGATTGAAGCCAGGTGGCACGGTATTCATCTTCTGGATACAAGTATCACTTCTGTTGATTTGATGGACATGTGTATCTCTTGCTTAGGTGCCAGTTCTGGCCTGAACCAGTGACATGCTATATATACCACAAGACCATCCTCCAGGGATTCTTCTCTTCACTCCTGTGACCTTATCCGCAATCCCTTCATTCCAGTCTACTACTTTGGGGACCTGCACCGCCTTCATAGCCTTGGTATAAGACCAAGTGCTAACAACCTGCTAAACAATTCCTAACTAGATCAGGTCAAAGGCTGTACTTGAATTACATCATCTTACTGCCTTCTTGATCACACATGAAGACAGTCTGCCCAGGCTTGGATCCCCATGGTTCCTTTTTCTTTATGCCAACCTCAGACGAGCTGGAGATGTTGCCTGAGAATTCTAAGCCTCTGCCTATAGAAGTATGGCACAGTTTTTAGGGCTAGGGTCTCCTGTCCTTCAGGATACACTTTGGAAAAGGAGGATTCTCTGCCAGGGAGGGTTAGCTGCTTTCTGATTGAGAAAGATGATGAGCCCATGGAAAGCAAATAGACCACAACAATTTGGGGTCAGGGAGCAGGCAGTCTCAGTGCTATCACCTCAGCTGCCTTCCTCAGAAGAAAAAGCTCTCTAGCTTAATCCCTGCATTTTAACTGTTCCCAGTTCAAAGAGTTATATTGCAGCCTTTTGCAACCACTTTCACCTAAAGAGAAGGGGATAGAGAAAACATTCTCCTCTCCCCTCAGAGTTTTCTCCAAAAATTGAACAGAGAAAATTTTAAGTCACATAAAGGCAAGGACAGTTTATTCCAGCCACTCTTTGAGACCCTGATATGTCTAAGAATCTCTGTTAATCTTCCCACAGTTCAGTTGTGTTGTGACCTCCTTTTTCACACAGAAGGTCCACCCTGGAGCTGCATGCCAGCCACCCTGGTGCTTTCTGTAAAAAAAAGCCTGTTTTGCCTCAGCCTAAGGGAACTCCTTATGCCGTTTTACAGTTTTACTGCCAGATTAAGTTAAAATTTCCGTTGAATCAAGTATATATATATATATCTTAATAAGTGTGCTTCTTTACCTCGTATAACCTTGTCTCACTTTCAAGGTTTGCTAAGAGTTTCCCTAGAAATATACAGATTCTGTCTGTGACATCTGTCATTCTGTTGACCTCCACAGTTGATTTGGTGAAGCTGAGTGAGAAAGCAAAATAAAGGGAAGGCCAATCTATGGACTTATAACTCAGGCAGGTGTTTTCTTTTGGTTTTATTTCTCAGTCATTATGAGTCTTGAATGCTAGACAAATGTAGGTGTCTTTCCCTCAGAGAATATGGTGGAAGGAATCTGAAGACCTAGCTCTCTGTTGACAGAGAAAGAAGGAATAACCCATCCAGAAATGGGTCACTTAGTCATCCTTTTCAAACTATGCTTTTGTTACCTAATTGAGAATTCACTGAAATTTTAAAATCACATGTTTTATCATGTTTTATACTCCCAAAGTTTCATTTTATAATTTATTATTATTTTAAAATTTTAATTCTTAAATTGTTTAAATATGTTTTTGAAGGAAGTACTACTGTATTTCTATTGCTCATTATAATCATGAACACATAAGTCTCAGAACTTTTAACTATGTATTGCAAAGTATAAAAATTTCAAGTTCAGTATGTCTCAACTAGACCTTAGAAAACCAAATACTGACATAAACAAACAAACACACATGCACACATGCACATCGAACTTTTACTTCATTAAAAAAAAGATTGCCAGAAATTGCAAATTCAAATTATTTAATACTGAGTTCAAGGACAGAGACCTGAAATCATTGTGTTGTCAAGGGGCTTATCCACATCTATGATGATTCAAGATAGAGTATCTTCCTCTGTGCTGGAGATCAAACTGTCCTGGACTGATAACACATCAAGAATATACTTAAAACAGTCTCTGAATTGAAATATTACTTTTTAGTTTATATATCTCTAGTTTAAAGATGGTAGAAGTCAGTTTTCCTGGACTATTGAGTGGGATTGAAGATAAAATAGAGAATCGGATGGAAGGAAATAATTTCATTTGAAATATAGTGGTATTTCATATCTTTCCAAACTGGTCAGTTTTTCTGGTTCTGGTGAAGTCATATTGATGAGAACTAGAGTTGATAGAGCCAAAAGCATAATCTGGGAGCTCCCATGAGTTCTTGATTCTGCCAAAGTCCACAAATACCAGTCGCTCTGATACTGTGAGAATGGAGTTGACACATGTGTCCAAAAAGATTCCTTTTGATGGAAGCTGTATTTTAGGATTGACAGTTGTAGTCCCATTTGTGTTTCAGTGGAGGGAGTACACTGGGCTTTGGAGGGACTTATTTCTTCCATGTTCCCTGATTCTGCAGACTGAAACTAAAATGCATCTCCATTTCCACCAAAAATGTTCCTCAGTATAGTAGTCACAGTAGTTCTGTATATTCAGTCTCTTTTCAGTCGTATAAGAGTAATGCGCCTGATGGGTGCCCCATTCTACCAGTTAAGAAAGGAATTTAAGAACTGTGAGTAAAAAAGAATATTGGGACTGATAGATGACTCTGTAAATGAGGAAGCAGAGAATATGAGGGGAGAATCTACCTTCTAAGTTATGTGTTAATTGTGATGATTCTCTCCTAGGATATTTTTGAAAACTGATTTAACGTTTCTGAATTTCCTTTGTACCTCACCTCCCAGAACTGACTCTTAAAGCAATTCAACAAGACGTAAAATACAGAATTCGGTGTTCTTAGCTTTATATTTTGACAATACAATTTTAAAAGCATTTTTTCAAGTTTATCTATTATAAACATGTCTTAAAATCCTACGAAGTAAGGGGGGGATGAACAGAGCTTTTAAAACATTAAGACCTTGGTGTGAGTTTTAGCTCTGATATATAATTGGCTTTGTGAACTGATTTACATCATTTAACTTCTCTGAATATTAGTTTTATTCTGTAGAAAATCAGAAAAATGTGCCCACCTTCTCTTCTTTACAGGGTTATTTCAGGACCAAATAAAAAAGCTGTTTTAAGAGGGATAGATAGAAAAGATTATTTACATAAATCGTCACTCTTGATTTTAAAATCAAGGTTCTTCAACCTCAGCACTATTGGCATTTTGGACAGGATAATTCTTTGTTGTAGGGACTGGTCTGTGCATTGTAGCATATTTAGCAGCATCCCTAACTGCTTTCTGTTAGATGCCAGTAACAGTCCCCTAGTTGTGACAACCCCAAATGTCTCTAGATGTTGCCCTTGGGGGAAAAATCGCCCCCGGCTGAGAACCACTGTTTGAACCAAATAAATTATTTTAAGCAACTTACTTCTAGTAATGCAGTTATTCTAATGTTACCAAAGTAGAGCTTTTGTTTATGTATATATTGTTTTTATTTAGAGCAAGAGTGAGCAAACTAAGACCCTTAAGCCAAATCTGACCTGCCACTTGTTTTGCAGTAAAGTTTGAAATTTATCATTTACACATTGTCTATGGCTGTTTTTGTGCTACAGAGGAGAGATGAGTAGTTCTTACAGAGATGTTTGGGCCACAAGCCTAAAATGTTTTCTCTCTAGCCTTTTACCAAAAAAGTTTGTCCACCCCTTATTTTGGAGTATTTTAGAGTATTTTAACAGAATGGATTTTTCCCATGCACTGAACCATGAATGCTAAGACTTAAAATTGTTTAGTTTTTTGTAAAGGTTTTGGTGAAAAAATATTTCAATTTGTACAAGTGTGTAAATTAGGTATAAAATTAAATTTAACAAACAGTTATTGCATATATCTGTGCTGGCTGCTATATCGACATATGATATAGCACATTAACTAAGAGCAAAAACTTTAGAGCCAGACTGATTTGGCTCAATCCTGGCTCTGTTCTTCTGTAGGATTTAGGACAAGTGGCTTAACCTCTCTGTGCCTCAGTTTCTCATGCATAAATGAAGATAATATTAAAACCTGTGAGGAATAAATAAATTAACATATGCAAAGCATGCAGAACAGTGTTTGGCATCTAATAAGCACAATACTTGTTACTGTGATAGCCAAAGGGTTCCAGAAATCAACTCAGTTTATATTTGGCCTCTACAATTCTTTACCTAGAAGTGCAGTTTAAAGATGTGAATGTGGGGACTTCCCTGGTGGTGCAGTGGTTGAGAATCCACCTGCCAATGCAGGGGACAAGGGTTCGATCCCTGGTCTGGGAAGATCCCACATGCTGGAGAGCACCTAGGCCTGTGTGCCACAGCTGCTGAGCCTGCACTCTTGAACCCATGAGCCACAGCTGCTGAGCCCATGTGCCACAACTGCTGAAGCCCATGTGCCTAGAGCCCATGCTTCCCAACAAGAGAAGCCACCACAATGAGAAGCCCGTGCAATACAACAAAGAGTAACCCCTGCTTGCTGGACCTAGAGAATGCCCACACACAGCAACGAAGACCCAAAACGCAGCCAAAAATAAATGAAATTTTTTTTAAAAAATCTTTTTTTTTTTAAAAAAGATGTGAATTTGTAATACTAGTTGTTTTCCCAGTAAAATAAGGGCAAACAGTTTTACTAAATTTATTTCTTCCTCCTAATTCCAGCATCCTAGGCGGCACAGAATATACATGGTCTGGTCTGGTCTGGTCTGCTCAATTATACAGAATTGGATGAATAGGGGAAAAGTTGTTGAATTGGCATCTAGCCAGGCTACTTGTTTAATTCCAGCCAGAGCTGACAGGGTCTTGGTGCTCCAGCCGGGTGTCAGGCCTGAGCCTTTGAGGTGGGAGAGCTGAGTCCAGGACACTGGACCACCAGAGACCTCCCGGCCCCATGTAATATCAGTCGGCGAAAGCTCTCCCAGAGATGTCAATCTCAACTCTAAGACCCAGCTCCACCCAACGACCAGCAAGCTCCAGTGCTGGATGCCCCATGCCAAACAACTAGCAAGACAGGAACGCAACCCCACCCATTAGCAGAGAGGCTGCCTAAAATCATACTAAGTTCACAGACACCCCAAAACACACCACCGGACACGTCCTGCCCACCAGAAAGACAAGATCCAGTCCCACACATCAGAACACAGGCACCAGTCCCCTCCACCAGGAAGCCTACACAAACCACTGAACCAACCTCACCCACTGGGGGCAAACACCAAAAACAACGGGAACTACAAACCTTCAGCCTGCAAAAAGGAGACCCCAAACTCAGTAAGTTAAACAAAATGAGAAGACAGAGAAATATGCAGAATATGATGGAGCAAGGTAAAAACCCACCAGACCAAACAAATGAAGAGGAAATAGGCAGTCTACCTAAAAAAGAATTCAGAGTAATGATAGTAAAGATGATCCAAAATCTTGGAAATAGAATGCAGAAAATACAAGAAATGTTTAACAAGGACCTAGAAGAACTGAATAGCAAACAAACAATGATGAACAACACAATAAATGAAATTAAAAATTCTCTAGAAGGAATCAATAGCAGAATAACTGAGGCAGAAGAACAGATAAGTGACCTTGAAGGTAAAATAGTGGAAATAACTGCTGCAGAGCAGAATAAAGAACAAAGAATGAAAAGAACTGAGGACAGTCTCAGAGCTTTGGGACAACATTAAACACAACAACATTCAAATTATAGGGGTCCCAGAAGAAGAAGAGAAAAAAAAGCAACTGAGAAAATATTTGAAGAGCTTATAGCTGAAAACTTCCCTAATATGAGAAAGGAAATAGTCAATCAAGTCCAGGAAGCGCAGAGAATCCCACACAGGAGAAATCCAAGGAGAAACATGCCAAGACACATATTAATCAAACTATCAAAAAGTAAATACAAAGAAAAAATATTAAAAGCAGCAAGGGAAAAGCAACAAATAACATACAAGGGAATCCCCATAAGGTTAACAGCTGATCTTTTGGCAGAAACTCTGCAAGCCAGAAGAGAGTGGCAGGACATATTTAAGGTGATGAAATGGAAAAACCTACAACCAAGATTACTCTGCCCAGCAAGGATGTCATTCAGATTCGACAGAGAAATTAAAACCTTTACAGACAAGCAAAAGCTGAGAGACTTCAGCACCACCAAACCAGCTTTACAAC
>NC_041217.1:45037108-45039625 GCF_002837175.3 Physeter macrocephalus
GATAATTACCTTAAATGTGAATGGATTAAATGCTCCAACCAAAAGACACAGGCTTGTTGAATGGATACAAAAACAAGACCCATATATATGCTGTCTACAAGAGACCCACTTCAGACCTAGGGACACATACAGACTGCAAGTGAGGGGATGGAAAAAGATATTCCATGCAAATGGAAATCAAAAGAAAGCTGGAGTAGCAATTCTCATATCAGACAAAATAGACTTTAAAATAAAGACTATTACAAGAGACAAAGAAGGACACTACATAATGATCAAGGGATCAATCCAAGAAGAAGATATAACAATGGTAAATATTTATGCACCCAACATAGGAGCATCTCAGTACATGAGGCAAATGCTAACAACCATAAAAGGGGAAATTGACAGTAATGCAATAATAATAGGGGACATTAACACCCCACTTTCACCAAAGGACAGATCATCGAAAATGAAAATAAAGAAGCACAAGCTTTAAATGACACATTAGACAAGATGAACTTAATTGATATTTATAGGACATTCCATCCAAAAACAACAGAATACAGTTTCTTCTCAAGTGCTCCAGGATAGATCATATCTTGGGTCACAAATGAAGCCTTGGTAAATTTAAGAAAATTGAAATCGTATCAAGTATCTTTTTCTACCACAATGCTATGAGACTAGATATCAATTAGGGGATAGAGAAAGAAGAGAAAGAAAGAAGAGAAAGAAAGAAGAGAAAGAAGAACAAAAAAAACCCAGAGTTAGCAGAAGGAAAGAAATCATAAAGCTCAGATCAGAAATAAATGAAAAAGAAATGAAGGAAATGATAGAAAAGATCAATAAAAATGAAAGCTGGTTCTTTGAGAAAGTAAACAAAATTGATAAACCATTAGTCAGACTCATCAAGAAAAAAAACGGAGAAGACTCAAATCAACAGAATTAGAAATGAAGAAGGAGAAGTAACAGCTGACACTGCAGAAATACAAAGGATCATGAGAGATTACTACAAGCAACTCTGTGCCAGTAAAATGGACAACCTGGAAGAAATGGACAAATTCTTAGAAAGGCACAACCTTCTGAGACTGAACCAGGAAGAAATAGAAAATATGAACAGACCAATCATAAGCACTGAAATTGAAACTGTTCTTAAAAATCTTCCAACAAACAAAAGTCCAGGACCAGATGGCTTCACAGGTGAATTCTATCAAACATTTAGAGAAGAGTTAATACCTATCCTTCTCAAACTCCTCCAAAATATAGCAGAGGGAGGAACACTCCCAAACTCATTCTACGGGGCCACCATCACCCTGATACCAAAACAAGACAAAGATGTTACAAAAAAGGAAAACTACAGGCCAATATCACTGATGAACATAGATGTAAAAATCCTCAGCAAAATACTAGCAAACAGAACCCAACAGCACATTAAAAGGATCATACCCCATGGTCAAGTGGGGTTTATACTAGGAATGCAAGGATTCTTCAGTATATGCAAATCAATCACTGTGATACACCATATCAACAAATTAAAGGAGAAAAACCATATGATAATCTCGATAGATGCAGAAAGAGCTTTCAACAAATTCAACACCCATTTATGATAAAAACTCCCAGAAAGTAGGCACAGAGGGAGCCTACCTCAACATAATAAAGGCCATATATGACAACCCACAGCCAACATTGTTCGCAGTGGTGAAAAACTGAAACCGTTTCCCCTAAGATCAGGAACAAGACAAGGTTGCCCAATCAAACAACTGTTATTCAACATAGTTTTGGAAGTTTTAGCCGTTGCACTCAGAGAAGAAAAAGAAAGAAAACGAATCCAAATCAGAAAAGAAGAAGTAGGACTTCCCTGGTGGTGCACTGGTAGAGTCCGCCTGCCAATGCAGGGGACATGGGTTCGTGCCCCAGTCCGGGAGGATCCCACATGCTGCAGAGCGGCTGAGCCCGTGAGCCATGGCCTCTGGGCCTGTGCATCTGGAGCCTGTGCTCTGCAATGGGAGAGGCCACAGCGGTGAGAGGCCTGCGTACCGCAAAAAAAAAAGAAAAGAAGAAGTAAAGCTGTCACTGTTTGCAGATGACATCATACTATACGTAGGGAATCCTAAAGATGCTACCAGAAAACAGCTAGAGCTAATCAATGAATTTGGTAAAGTAGCAGGATACAAAATTAATGCACAGAAATCTCTGGCATTCCTATACACTAACTGTGAAAAATCTGAAAGAGAAATTAAGGAAACATTGTCATTTACCATTGCAACACAAAGAATAAAATACCTAGGAATAAACCTACCTAAGGAGACAAAAGACCTGTATGCAGAAAACTATAAGACACTGATGAAAGAAATTAAAGACAATACAAACAGATGGAGAAGTATACCACGTTCTTGGATTGGAAGAATCAGTATTGTGAAAATGACTATACTACCCAAAGTAACCTACAGATTCTTTGCAATCCCTATCAAACTACCAATGGCATTTGTCACAGAACTAGAACAGAAAATTTCACAATTTGTATGGAAACACAGAAGACCC
>NC_041217.1:45039967-45059628 GCF_002837175.3 Physeter macrocephalus
ACTGCCAAAGGATTAATCTCCAAAATATACAAGCAGCTCATGCAGCTCAGTGTCAAAAAAACAAACAACCCAATCCAAAAATGGGCAGAAGACCTAAATAGACTTTTCTCCAAAGAAGATATACAGATTTCCAACAAACACTTGAAAGGATGCTCAATATCACTAATCATTAGAGAAATGCAAATCAAAACCACACTGAGGATATACACTGCCAAACGTAAAATAGAGAGCTAGTGTGAAGCAGCCACGTAGCACAGGGAGATCAGCTCAGTGCTTTGTGACCACCTAGAGGGGTGGGATAGAGAGGATGGGAGGGAGATGCAAGAGGGAGGAGATATGGGGATATATGCATATGTATAGCTGATTCACTTTGTTACAAAGCAGAAGCTAGCACACCACTGTGGGGCAATTATACTCCAATAAAGATGTTAAAAAATAATAATAATTCCATCCAGAGAATTGTTTTAAGACACACACACACAGAGACACATACACAAATGTTGTCACCCCGGGTCTTGGCACTCGGAGAAAATAAATTACCTCTAAAAAAACATTATGGCTTTTTCAAAATGTTTATCACTTTCAGTGCCCTTCCTTGGATGCTTGTTCCAACTCATGTAAAGCTCTACCTTGTATCCATCAGAGTTTAGGAACCCCAAGCACAAGGCTCCCTGGCTTCCTAGGAATGCATATTTTAATACTATTTTCTATTTATGGAGTATCATTTTGTCTGGATGCACAAAGATGATTACAGATGACCTTATTAATCCTCTTACAAAATATTTAACAGTTATAGTTTCCTTATTTTCTAGGTAGAAAACTAAAAAGAGAAGGTCAGTAATACGTAGAAGAAATTTTTATTCCCACTTTTTTTCCCTCGGACTAGAGGGGTGGGATAGAGAGGATGGGAGGGAGATGCAAGAGGGAGGAGATATGGGGATATATGCATATGTATAGCTGATTCACTTTGTTACAAAGCAGAAGCTAGCACACCACTGTGGGGCAATTATACTCCAATAAAGATGTTAAAAAATAATAATAATTCCATCCAGAGAATTGTTTTAAGACACACACACACAGAGACACATACACAAATGTTGTCACCCCGGGTCTTGGCACTCGGAGAAAATAAATTACCTCTAAAAAAACATTATGGCTTTTTCAAAATGTTTATCACTTTCAGTGCCCTTCCTTGGATGCTTGTTCCAACTCATGTAAAGCTCTACCTTGTATCCATCAGAGTTTAGGAACCCCAAGCACAAGGCTCCCTGGCTTCCTAGGAATGCATATTTTAATACTATTTTCTATTTATGGAGTATCATTTTGTCTGGATGCACAAAGATGATTACAGATGACCTTATTAATCCTCTTACAAAATATTTAACAGTTATAGTTTCCTTATTTTCTAGGTAGAAAACTAAAAAGAGAAGGTCAGTAATACGTAGAAGAAATTTTTATTCCCACTTTTTTTCCCTCGGACGTAATGATTATGTCAAGTTTCTATATATATTATGACCGATCAGCTAGCAACTAATTATTGTACTCCTCTGTATGTGAGACATGATGCTAAATAATACTGTGTTGGCCAAAAAGTTCGTTCCGGTTTTTCTGTAACACCTTACAGGAAAACCCGAATGAACTTTATGACCAACCCAATATAAAATTTGAAAGAAAATATAAGGCCTGGATCTTGCCCTCATGCAGTTTACTTACTGAGAAGACCCCACTACATTTATAGTTGCTTTAATAGCAACATGAAACCACACAATATTCTAAAAGCATTCTAAGAGATGCCACATGATTTTTTCATAGTAATTATCAAGTAGTTGTAGAGATGATGAGTCAGAGAAGAAACTGAACTATATTGTATTTGTAGAAATTGACTATAGTGTATTTGTCCTGAGTTCCACAAACATTATGGCCTTGTAAGTATCAGGCACTGTACTTCAGACTGGGGACATAAACAATATATTTCCTCTGGGCCTTATAATTTGGTGACAGAGATCATTTTCTTTTTTACTATAGGCAGGAATATAGTAAATGCTTTAATAAAGATTATGAAAATATAAAGGGTAGAGGAAATGCCTGAGAATATATTCATGTGGTTTTTTAAAAAGTCTATTCTAAAATAATCCTTTTTCTTTTCTACCTAAATAACTTGCCATGCAGAACATTTATCAAATGTTTCTCTTTTTTGAAAAGAGATTTT
The DNA here is from genome assembly GCF_002837175.3 of Physeter macrocephalus. NCBI lineage: Eukaryota > Metazoa > Chordata > Mammalia > Artiodactyla > Physeteridae > Physeter > Physeter macrocephalus. The sequence goes on from NC_041217.1 coordinate 45,042,177, forward strand.
CATTATTAAAATAATGCACACATATGCACTAATCATTACCTCAGTGAGGAAAGCAGAGATGAGAACTACTTGCTTCTCATTAGACAGACATATATTACACAAAATAAAAAATGCAGAGCTCCATGTCACAAAAATTCATCTCTTTGTAGTATTTTATAACAGTTTCACATATCTAACCTTATTTGATTCACACAGTTGGCAAGGTTAAGCAGGTTGTTTTCCTCATCTTTATTTTTCAGATGAGGAAACTGAAGCTCATAGAGATTGTGCTTTATTAACTCTAGGCCACATGACCAGCAAGTGAATCCCAGGAGATGTAGAATCCAAGTCTTCTAAGCTCTTATCTGCCCTCTTTCCGTGATAACATGCTTTCTCCTTGGCAGTAACAGTTAACATTTATTGACTATTTGTGATGAATCAGTCACTCTACCAGGTACTTTGCATGTGTTTCTTTGTTTAATCCTCACAACAGCCTGTGAGATGTCTACCATTATTATCATCATTTTGCAGGTGAGGATAGGGAAGCATAGATAAGTAACCTGCTCAGAGTCACGTATTTGGCAAAGTAGCATATAGGCATTAAACCCAACTGTGATAGATGCTGACATTCTTTCTTTTTGGCTGCGTTGGGTCTTCGGTGCTGCACGTGGGCTTTCTCTAGTTGCAGCGAGTGGAGGCTTCTCTTGTTGTGGAGCACAGGCTCTAGGCGTGTGGGCTTCAGTAGTTGTGGCATGCGGGCTCAGTAGTTGTGGCTCGTGGGCTCTAGAGCACAGGCTCAGTAGTTGTGGCACACGGGCTTAGTTGCTCCGTGGCATGTGCGATCTTCCCGGACCAGGGCTCAAACCTGTGTCCCCTGCATTGGCAGGCAGATTCTCATCCACTGCACCACCAGGGAAGTCCCAGATGCTGACATTCTTAACCACTCTCCTATTCTGCTGCCTTGTACCCTTTTCCTGCTTGATTGAAACATCTCAAATCCCTTGGGCAGGGGAGACAGATGTAATTGAAAGTATCCTCAAAGAGGAAAGATTATCTTTCATTGATTCAAAAAATATTTTTTTGAGTACTTACTGATTACATGCACCAGGAATCTCTTCCCTGAGGCATTCACAATCTGACTGGGGAGGTAGACAAAGCATCAGTGGCTTTTTAGTGTATTAAATGTTCAGCTAAAACTTTATAGAGGATGTTATGAGAATATAGAGGAAGTTATGATTCCCATCTTAGGGGGTCGAGGAACGCTTCCTGGGAGAGATGGTACCTGAATGAAGGGGGAGTGGGTTTTGTGGGGGACTCCTGTAGCACTCTACTATGGGAAAGACTTCCAAAAGAATGACCCTTATTTTCATAAAGTAGTTGTAGGATAGTCTTAATGTCTGATAATTTATCAATCCTAGGCAGAATTTTAGAATACTAAGAGTTTTTCAGCAGTAGCAGTATTGGTCTGTGTCCCTGGAATCCTTTAAGTATTAACATGACCACTTTTCTGGGATTCATCTATTGTGGCAGAGGGTAGACAGTTCAGGGACTCGTCATGGGTCTCTTCAAATCCTGTCTCTGGTGGGAAGGGTTCTGAAAGCTATTTACAAATGCTGGTCCAGAGGTCCTTCCCCTACCTCTTCCTCACACTCTTTCTTTCCATGGTCCAGTTTTCCTGTGGTTATGCTGTTGGGCCTTTCTCCTTCCCAAGGGGAACCCTACCTGCTGAAGGCTCTGATTGGATTTCAGGCACCTGAAATGCCTTGGAAACTTTTTGCTGGGTTAGAAGTATCAACTTCAGAGAAGTTAAATATATGTGGAATTACTGAGGAATCTCTTATTTAGTATGTTTAGAACTCTCTAGATCTTATAGGAGGTAAAATTGTTTTGAAAGTGGTAGACTAGAAAAAAGGTAGAGCTACCTTGAACTCATGCCAGGGATTAACTGTCTTCTACTTCCCAGAAACAATACAACTTCCTCACCACCGCCTGCCAAAAGTTATTCTATGAGATCATGTTCATCCTTTTGAGCACTGTAGTCTTTTCCCAATAGAATATCAAATATTCGCCATAACTTTAGTTGAATGATTCTATTTAAAATGACAGAGAGCATGTGTTGTAGGGTATGTAGGCAGTGTGCTTTGAAGTGAAGGGATATTCGTGATTTAATAGATTAGTGAGGGGATTATTAGAAGGGGATGGGTTTGGTGGGTAGCGTGAGGTGTCTGAGGCCACACTCAGGCAACAGGAACATAAAAGAGCTGGAACTGGTTATTTTCTAACCTAGCACATATCTTCTACTCTTGAGACACATGTAATGAAACATGGTCTTTCCCTATTATCTCCCTACTTACACTCCATATAATGCATGTGTCCAGCTATGCTGTGGACATACTACATCACCTACTCCCAAAAGAGGAGTTTTTGCTTCCTTAAATTTTAATTATCACTAAGCTCACTGCAGGATTCTCTCACTACTTGGCATCCCATTAATTGCCTTCACTTTTATTTTTTTGACTGGTTACTTTCCTCTTATGACCTCTCTAGCTTCTCTTGGCTTCCACTTTCCTTCTCTTTTCCCCTGAATTCCTTTGTGTATATTAAGTTGATTGTCATAATATTTGCAAGCTATTAATTTTCTGGATTTGACACAGTTTGGAATGTTTCTGTGTTTAACTTACGAAGTTAAATTTCTAATATCAGACAAAGCTGTGCTGCATTATAGCTTAAGCACCAGTCACAACCCAAAGAGATTCTACCTAAGCCTTATTTCCCCATATCCCAATTGCTTTGTATTGAGAGCTTGGGCACAAATTATTTAGTGAGTCAGGGAATGTCCTATAGTCGGAAAAAAAAAAAAGGATGAGATGCTTCAGGAAGCTGATCAGATAGATCCATTCACTTTGTGAAAACTTTAGTGAAGATTTGGCTGATTTTGAGTGGGATTCTTTTCCTCATATATATAAGATGTAACCTTTTGGTTGTTTAATAAATGTAAAATAATCCTGTTGTTATTCAGACAGGCTAAGTATTGATCTTGTGGTATAGCATTATATTAAAAGTTCTTCATGCCTAATTAGGATTCTTTTTTTTAAAATTTAATTTAATTAATTTATTTATTTTTGGCTGCATTGGGTCTTCGTTACTGCGTGCAGGCTTTCTCTATTTGCGGCAAGTGGGGGCTACTCTTTGTTGCGGTGCGCGGACTTCTCATTGCGTGGCTTCTCTTGTTGTGGAGCATGGGCTCTAGGTGCGCGGGCTTCAGTAGTTTGGCACGTGGGCTCAGTAGTTGTGGCTCGTGGGCTGTAGAGCTCGGGCTCAGTAGTTGTGGTGCACGGGCTTTGTTGCTCTGCAGCATGTGGAATCTTCCTGGACCAGGGCTTGAACCCATGTCTCCTGCATTGGCAGGTGGATTCTTAACCACTGCACCACCAGGGAAGTCCTAATTAGGATTCTTAAGTACCTTTAGAATTCATTCCAAGAAATACAAAGATATCTCACTATTTCAAGTTATTAAGTATCCAGTTGATGAATACTTTAGCTTCTATTGCATCTTTTTTCCTCTGGTATAAAACTTTTAGTAATTCCATTGTTATTTATGGTTTGTGCCTCCAATAGAAGCCAAGCAGAGAGCAAGAAGAGAAATTCCATGTTGCTTCTTGTCAGTAACTGGAAAGGGGGTGAGCCCGAGTGGTGAGAGATGGGGAAGAGTATGGCTACTGAGCAGTAATCTCACCTAAAAATGGTTTTGGAACTTCTTCATCAGAAGGGGTTCAGGTCACTTCCTTAAAGAACAGGTGCTGCCTTTGTTTCTTTTTTGATCATGTTCATTGCTGGTGGGTAATAATCTGTTTCTTCACCTGAGTTAGGATCTGAAAATACTCCCCTTTTAATTTGGAGAGTATGTTGAATGACGTAGGGGGGAAAGGTGGAGGAGGAGGGCTGCAGGTGGTAATCCGTGTTCACCCTACTCTGATTTAATTTCTTGTATGAGTATGAGTATCACAGTTGGTGTTTTGTGGCATTTTTCAAGATTGTATGATCCAGTAACTTACAAATGGGAGGCAGAGAACGGTAGCTATCAGGTCAGATTTACAGTTATCCAAAGAGTATCACTTCTCTTCTTTGTGCCTTATATTCTCCATTTACAAAGTGGAGATTTTAGGATTTTCCTTGAATGCTGGTGAAATAATTGCAAAGATTATTTATGTATTTGTGTCTTTGAGAGGCTTTGAATATTCAGTTTAATTAAACAAAATTTTATTGAGCATCTTGTTTTTGAGTATGTGTGTGTGTGCCTGCTCAAAACTTTTTTTCTAAAGATATTGTTGATCATGTTGGGAAAGCAAGACATGGTTTTGGATTTACTGCTTAGGTGTTTCATAGAAATGTTAGTTTTCATTTTCTGTTTGCCACAAATTTTAAAGAACTAAAAACAAACGATGTAGTAAATTTCCTAGTATCTCCTGGTCCCAGAAGGCTTTCATTGGCCTTCAAGAGTCTGTGAAGTGTGACTGTAATATAATGTGCATGATATTTTTTATTGTGGTAAAATATAACATTTATCATTTTAACCACTCATAAGTATACAATTCCCTGTCATTAAATCCATTCACAGTGTTGTGTAACCCTTACCACTATCTGTACCCAAAACCTTTTCATCATTCCCAACAAAAACTCCATACTTGTGAAATAATAATTCTCCTTTTCCCCTTGCCCCCATCTTCTGGTCACCTCTCTTGTACTTTCTTTCTCTATGAATTTCTCTATTTTGAGTACCTTATGTAAGTGAATCTTAACAATATTTGTCCTTCTGTGTCTAGCTTATTTCAGTAAGCATAATGTTTTCAATGTCCATCCATGTTGTAGCATATATCAAAATTCATTCCTTTTTATGGCTGAATAATATTATACTGTATGAGTATACCACATTTTGTTTATTCATATATGTTGTGCCTGATATTTTAATATGTGAAATGGTTATATTAGTTTATAATATAAGGCTATATGTAATTTAATATCTAAGAAAGGGTTACAGGAGAGGAGATAAATTATGGAAGATACATGAGTGGCAGTATGGTTTAGTGGTGAAAAGCACAACATCTGCATCTAGAAGACCTGGGTTGGAATCCTGGCTCCAACATTTGCTAGCTATGTGAGCTTGGGCAAGTTGCTTAGCCTCTCTAGGCCTCATTTCCTCATTGTAAAGTGGAGATAATTATGGTCTAACTCACAGTGTTGTTGTGAGGATTAAATGAGTTAGTATGTGGTGCTTAGAACTGCCTAGTGTTATAACAGTATAATATAAGTGCAATTTTGCTATTTGTTTTTATTACTATAGTATAATTACTATAATTATTATTACATTATAGTTGATGAGGGCCTCATGGAAGAGATCAGGAATGAGCTAGGCCTTAATGATACTCTGCAGGATGTGGTTAGAAAAAGAATTCTAAGGTGACTTAGGTATATACAGAGAATGCAGGTGGTATGTTTGTGCAAGACAGGTGTCACACAGTGGTTAAATGAAGAGCTCTGAAGTCCAACAGACCTCTGTTCAAATCACAGCCCTGCCATATACTTACTGTGTGACTTTGGGTATAACCTTTCTAAGCTTTAGTTTTAATCTAAAATATGGGGATAATAATGGTAATAACCTCACAGGATTATTATGAGGATTAAAAGAAAGAGTTCAGACAGACATAGAGAACAGACATGTGGTTGCCAAGGAGGGCAGTGGGGGAGGGAAGGAGTGGGAGTGTGGGGTGAGCAGATGCAAAGTACTACATACAGAGTGGATAAGCAAAAAGGTCCTACTGCATGGCACAGGGATCTATATTCAATATCCTGTGATAAACCATCATGGAAAAGAATATGAAAAAAGACTGTGTGTGTTATGTATGTTATACACATACATAACACACACATACCTGAATCACTTTGCTGTACAGCAGGAATTAACACAACATTGTAAATCAACTATACTTAAATTTTTTTAAAAAGAGAGAGAATTCATGTAAAACACTCAGCACACTACCTGGCAAAGAAAAAACTTTCAAAAAGAGATAGCCTCTAAAATTTAGTACTTTTGGTCATCATCATTTTTTGTAATTGTTATCATTAGTATTATCTACATTGGATCATAGTGGGGATATTGTTGAAAAGGTATTGGGGAGGTAAAGAAAGGGGAGTTTTAGAGGTTATGGCATAGATTTAGAAGGAGTTTGCATGTGAATTTAGGTAGTGAGGTGCACTAAAGTCTTCTTTCAGAAAGAGAGAATGTGTGTGTGTGTGTGTGTGTGTGTGTGTGTGTGTGTGTGTGTTGGCAAGGGCATTAGAAAGAGGAGGGGCCTTGCTGAAAGCAGTGATTTGAGAGTATCAATTTGTTTACATTGTGCTGATAATTTGGGGGTTGGGAAAAATGGATAAAATCAGTAAGCAAAAGAAAATGTCTGAAGGATAAATAATTGTTTAATTTGTTGGGTATTATGTGCCAGACACTATGCTAACCCCTCTACGTTGATTATTCTTATTTCATGTTCACAGTAACTTTATGATGGGAGATTCTAATATTTTTTCCATTTTACAGATGAGACGTCAGTGGCATAAAGTGTTTAAGATCACACAGATAGTGTGGTAGAGATAGCTAGTACCCCAATATCTGTTTTCACCCTCTTCTCACAGTAATAACAGCTCCAGCTGGGCACGTGGCCCGCATTTCCTAACCTCCCTTGCAGGTAAGTGTGACTAGTTGCAGCCAAGAAAAAAAAAACTATTGTGGGTAATTTTGGTGAACTTTCTTAAGAGAGAGTTGGCTTGCATCCTCTGCCTTCTTCTTCCCTTCTCTGCTCCTTTCTCCTGTCTCAAGCATGTGACAGTTGATGCACGTCTTAGACTGTGCCAGCCAGGGCTGCACCTGAACGTAGAGCAGAAAGCTGGCAAGAACTGGGTTCTTGTGGGCTTTGGGGAGCAGAGCCTCTGCACCAGCCCTGAACTGCCAATCTTTGGGCATTTACACAAAAGAAAAAAATTAGCTTCTGTCTGGGGTTTCCTATTATTGTTTTCAGCCAACAGAATCCTCACTAACAAAGATCATAAGGGAAGAACTAGGAGTTGCACCTGAACACTGACTCAGGAGATTGTTGTAACCACTCTGTATACTGCCTCATTGTATTCTTTACCTTGGCAACCCTCAGATGTCTGCTGGTTTTTATAAGGAATTGTTAAAAACTAACTCTGATGTTGCAGTGCAGAAAGCCAAATTTATCGTGGTTAGGCATATGTCCAGAAATGGATTCAAGAATCTAGCAGTGTTTCTCTCAGCCAAGTAGAGAAACTTGAAAGCTTTGCTACTTCTACCTCCTCCTAGAGAAGATTTCTTACATTTGTTTTTCCGTTGCATAAATGTTTCTATTCTGGAGAAAGTCACCCTCCCACGAAAGGAAAGAAGTTGAAGAGTATCAAGAGCAGTGATTTATAAATGGCTTTTGGAAAAGTGACACCTATTTTTAAGCTAAGAACCTATTGTAGTTATTATTATGCAAAAAATAAATTCTGGAAAACCACTGATAGAAAGTGAATGTGCTTTTAGATGCTGCAGAACTATTATTCTATGATTCTTATTTCGAACAATAACTAAAAGATGTTGGAATTATATCAGTTGATCAGTTGCTGATGCGCAATCCTGAAGTGTTAGCTAGAACTAATAGAAGGTTACCAATGTTACATGTTCATAGATATCCTCAACCTGAAATACTTTTTAAAACAAATAATTCAGTCATCATCTTTGCTTATAGAGGTATCACAGTGATAGGGGTTGGATAGGTTTGGGCTGGTTTTCAGCTAAACTGGGTTTTATTTTTTCTCTGCTCTGAACAGATTGAATGAACACAGAGCTTTGTATCTCAGTGACTAGTGGATAAAGAGTTGTATTTAATCAGTGGCAATATAATGCTTTCTTCTAGAGGATCTCAAGATCAAATAGTCTTTCTAAGTCATATATATCGGAGGTCTTCAGATAGGAGCTTCTCATACAGTCTAAATTCAAATTATGTGGAGTCTCAAAAGGGCAATAAAATTTTGAAATATCCCAGATTAATTAAGAATTATGTAATTTCAGTGTTGGGAACCAAATGAATTATCAGCCATATTTACATTGCTTCAACATGGCTCCATTTTAGCTGTAAACAGAAATACTTGTCTTTATTTACAGGATTAGTCTCAATTATTTAATTTTTTAAGTTATAATGAATCTTCAGGAACAGCTTGCAAATAAAAATGAAGAAATTTTGATGTACTCTGGACAATATTTTGCTCTAATGGGACTGTGAGAGCTTACAATTAAGCATTTTAAAAAACATTCCCCACTAAATCAAAGTGAGATCTAGGGGGTTTATATGTGCATTTAAAGTAATGTAGTGTAATGGACAAAGCATGGGCTATGAAGTAAGAAATCTCCCAATCTTAGTGCCGTCTTGGAACTTGACCTTTGTAGAATGGGTAATATAATAGCTCTCCAACTTACTGAGAAGACTAAATGAGATAACATGCGAAAGTTCCTTATAAACCTTATTGTTAGATATTGTTACACATTTTTCTTTAAAGCCTCTAACCATTGTGGGGTTGTTGTTGTTGTTTTTTAATTTATTTAGCTGCGCCGCTTCTTAGTTGCGGCATGTGGGATCTTTTTTTTAGTTGCGGCATGCAAACTCTTAGCTGTGGCCTGTGGGATCTAGTTCCCTGACCAGGGATTGAACCTGGACCCCCTGCATTAGGAGCACATAGTCTTAGCCACTGGACCACCAGGGAAGTCCCCATTGTGTTTTAAATACCTTAAAGTCAGAACATATAGTTTTTAAAGGCCTTATATCTCAACATAAGAGACTCCAGAGAATGGCTGCACTTGGTTGAAACTTGCTGTACTGCTTTGGCAGCAAAGTTTAAGGCAGAAAAATAAGTTGAAGATCTCACACTTTTGAGTTGAAAAACAAATGGTAGTTTTCCACTTTTAGTAATCCTTATTCAGAATCAGAGTATATAGGAGCTGGGAGAGACCTTGGTGATTAGTTAAGCCAATTCCTTCATTTTGTGGTTAAGTGAACTGAAATCCAGGGATTAATTGACTTTCTTAAAGCCATATAACTAGTAATGGCAGAAAAGGCAGAAACTCTTGAATCCCAAGCCAGTGCCCATTTCACTTTGCCATTATTTCAAAAAATCACTGACTTTAGTGGCTTCCCTGGTGGTCCAGTGGTTGAGACTCTGCGCTTCCACTGCAGGGGGTGTGGGTTCGATCCCTGATCCGGGAAGTAGGATCCCACATCCGTGCGGCCTGGCCAAAAAATCATTGATTTTAGTATATGCAAAGTTCTGAAGGTCATTTTCTAATGTCAAGGGCCATTTGAAATTAAATCCGAATTCAGAAGATACTACCATTAAAAGTAGCTTATAGTTTTCTGGTTTTGATCATATAATGTGGTTATATAAGAACAGGTCATTGCTCTTAGGATAAAAAAATAATAATTACTGAATACCAATTTTTATGCTAAGTACTGGCATCTTTTCTTTTAAAAAACTTATTCTTAAGGGAGTTGATCTATTATCTCACTATGATATGGTAGACTTTTGTCTCACAAAGATTTTTTTTCTTCCTGCTTTTGAAATAAGAGTAGAAATGATAAGAAGTGGACAGTATAGATCTCAGATTTGTTCTGCTTCTTTTACCATAACAAACTATTGAATGCAAACAAAAAACCAACAACAATTAAAGCAACTGAGTGTAATAAATGCTTAACAGAGAAATGTTTAGAAAAAGATAAAACCAAACTTAGTAAAGACTTCATTAATTTAAACTCTTAAGGATTGTAAAATAGTGCCTGAAATGAAATTTGCTTTTGCTACCTGAATTCTTTCTTCATTGCCTATGCAAACTCATAATGTGGGCAAGATTAGAAAGGGAATGTTTTAAATGGTTAAAAGAATAAAATGTTTCTGAGCAGCCTTCAGTAGTTGGGCTTCCTGATTAACACACAGAGAAGAGGCATGCTAATTATAGGCAGCCTTATCTGGTCATTACAGTAGGTCCTCTAGGACCTTTCTGTTACTAGGTAGAATTTGAAAGTAATAAGTTTGCTTTCTTTGTAATTAAGAATTGTACAGATTTAAATCTTTTTCTCATGGCATTGCCCTCATTAACTGACTTTAAGCAAATAACCATGTATTTCCTGGTATGTAGTACAAAATACATACTGATGTTTGAAAAAGCAAGATGGTAATTTTTTGTTAGAAAACATCATCCTTTCTAGTTTTCCACACTACCATTTTGAGGAGAAAGTTTAAAATCTCTTTTACATGTTTTTTAATTGATCCGTGGTGGAAGGTTCCTATTGATCTTGTTCTTAGTGGAAGTAACAACCTTCTTAGATCTCAGGACTAATCTTTTCGTTCTTTGATGGAACAAAGAAAAAAATTACTTTTTCCTATTGATGTGAAGATTGAAGCCTTAAACGGAAAGGAGTATCATCAGTTTCATTTCTTAGAGAATATAGCTCATATTTAAATGGTGTCAGTTTTGTTTTCCCACATGTAGAACAATCACGTATTAAAATGGTATGGTAATTTTATTAGAAAAGAACGTTATGTAGTTGTTATTATTATTATAGGTATTTATGTGGCATCTTTTGTTAACTTGAAATATTCTTCTTATGTATCATTACAAAACAACTGATTGGTTGCTGTGCCATTTAATTTTTGGTGAGTTTTATTTTTCCTAATATTTAAATAGTGCAAACAAATGAAAATAGCCAAAGGGTCAGACTTCATTGTTTGTACCTAAGAAACCAGTCATACTTTTTTCATTAGGTGGAAGGAAGGATAGAATGGATTCTCTTAAGTCATTTCTACCTCTTTTTAGAGTTTTTATTCAGGTATGATAATGTTTTATCTTGATATAATAATTGGTACATGGCTTGTTTCTTTCCCTCTCGCTCTCTTTCTCTAGACCTTGGAGGAATATCACTTTGATCTTTGTTATGCCCAGAAACATAGTTAACATACCATGTTAACACTCTAGTAACACACTAGCAAAGAGGTAAAGATTTAAATTGCGGAACACTGACTGTATAACCTCCATCACTCCACTACTGTCCTCCACCCCCATCCTTTAGAGTCAGCCTCAATCTCCTTGTTTTATCCAAAGGCAAGGGAGGTTCTTATTTAGATATAATACATATGTGAAATTTGATATTAAGTACTTTTTCTTGACACTTTCTCCTCCTTTTATGTCTTTATCACCATTCTCTTTTAGTTTCTGTTTTCTTTCTCTCTGTCATTTGTGTAGCCAGTATTTATGGTGCTCTCTGGTAGGTCTTGGCATTTAAGTGGTGAAAAAAGACACATTCCCTGCCCTCAAAGAGGTTACAGTCAAAGGAAGGAAGTGGGCCACTAAACAGTTCCATGCATTCCTGACTTTATCCATCAAACTCCTTCTAACCTGGGATCTTCTCTCTCCTCTCCCCTCCCCTCCCCTCCCCTCCTCCCTCTCTCCCTCTCTCTGTCACACACGCACACACACACACCCATTACACTTATATGCTTTTGAAGATTTAAGATATAGCTCAAATATTAGATGAACACCTGCACAAATTCTTTTTATCACAAGGCCTGGATTCTCATCTTGCCCTGCCATTTTCTAGCCATGTAACTGATTTGTAATTTAACCCTTCTGGAGCTTTTGTTTTCTCATCTTTAATGTAGTATAGTAATTATCTGAGCATCTCACCAGATTGCTGTGAGCATTAGATGAGGTAGTAATATATAGGAACTTCTCAATAAACTACAAACACTATAACAAGGTAAAGTGGTTTTATCTCCTTCAGTTGGCTCTCTTCTCGCTTACTGTCTTCCTGGCTCTTTTTTTCTCTTCTTTTTTCTTTTTCAAAGGACCCTGCAATAAGTTGTTTTTGTCCCTAATAGTGCCTTTATTGGAGGAAATACAGCTGTTAATCTAATCAGAAAATATACAGATTCCTAGTGGCTATAAACTATTTTCAAGTCATTTAAAAACCAACTGTTACAACCTGAGTTTAATCTGTTTAACACATAAATAAAGCTGTTTCATAAGACCCTGAAACAGATTTATGCTAAATAGTCATAAAATGAAAATGCTGTAGCATCAAATATTAATATTTTGCTAGCAGCAGGCAGCCCAAATGTTAATGGCTGGTATGCATTTGAAGGCCTGCTTAACTGTGAGTTTTATTAGGACCATTTCTCAGAGCTAGAGTTATAAGTGGGCATTATAAATGAGAAATTAGCCTCCCCTCTATGGAGCAGCAGGTTATTTGAAATCTTAATTAACCAATCACATTGAGCTTCTCTTTTTTCAATTGCCAACACTTGGTTAAATGCTGAAGAAAATATTATCTAGCTGGAAACAGATTAAATAATGGGAACACTATTCTTTTGTATATGGAAATAAATATAATCATAAAAAGAAAAATGAAAAAATAAAAACATAGCTCATATTTGCCCCTTTGGATATTTTCTTTTGTCCATTATACTTAAAAAATTAAACTGTAATAGTAGGAAACTTTTCTTAAAAAGTCAGTAGTAAGTATAAGAAACAGAAGCTATTTTGTCTTTATGATAATAATTACAGTATGACTTTTGAAGTACCACTTTGTTTTTTTCCACACAAAACGTCACAAATTGAGGCAATTTGTGTAAGGAAGTTAATTTTTTTTTGCAGTGAATAATCTATGAGTTTATTGTACTCATCATTGCCAAAAAGAGTGCTTTAACAATATGAAGTTTATGAAATAGAGTTTGCATTTTATTTAGCAAAGTCTCTTTGTTTGTGATTCTGTTTGAACCTTGGTGAAGAGTTGGACTTTATCTATGCCCTTGCATGTAATTACCATTATTTTATTTTTTCCACCCTTCTGCTTGATTAATACATATTCTAACATATCCAGTGATGAGCCTCTGAGATTCATCAAGCATTATGTATTTAATTGATACATTCAATCAAAATCTCTTTTTAATAAAAAAATAAGATAAATCTAAACAGTAGACTCAGTGAAATGTAGCACACAATCTGTTAATTTATTTGTTAGATTTCCTTAATAAGGGTTAAAAATGTTAGTACCGGTGTTTTATACCATTTTTCATTAGGGATTTCAAGTAAGCCTTAAGGCTATAAAGATAGAAAGTTATAAATTTTAAGAAAAGCCCTTCTCAGCTCCCTACTAGTATTTCTTTATTCTTATGCCTTCCCTTAGTCTTAGTTCCACAAATTTCATGTGCAGTTCCCTCAGGATAACAGCAATACTTGCATACTACACTTTGATAACTATTCCTCCTTGAAATTCACCCAGTTACTTTTAAATTATTTTACATCAATCTTCCTGGATTTTTCCTCTCAAATATGTCCAGCTTTTATAACTAGTTGTTCTATTGTCTTGATTCTTAAGGGTTGATTCTCAGCTGATATAACTGTGGACACTTGATCTGCAATTTGAAGAGAACACTTCTTCCCCTGCCAAGATACAGGCTTTCTGTGGTGTTAGGTTCGCCTCACTCCAGTTTTATTGAGATGCAATTGACATATCACATTAGCTTAAGGTGTACAGCATAATGATTTGATACATGCATATATTGTGAAATTATTACCACGATAAGTTAACATCCATCACCTCATGGTGATGTACATGTACCACATGTAGTTACAATTTTTTTTTCTTGTGATAAGAACTTTTCCAAGAGCTGTTCTCTTAGCAACTTTCAAGTACATTATATAGTATTCTTAACTGTAGTGATCATGCTGTATATTACATCCCCAGAACTTATTAATCTTAATACTGGAAGTATGTACTTTTGCTCACCTTTACGCATTACCCCATCCCACCAACTTTGGCAACCATAGATATATTATCTGTTTCTATGAGTTTTTTTTTAAGATTCTATATATGTGTGAAATCATACAGTATTGGTCTTTCTCTGTCTGACTTATTTCACTTTAGCATAGTACCTTCAAGGTGCATCCATGTTGTTTCAAATGGCAGGGTTTCCTTCTTTTTTATGGCTGAATAATATTCCATTGTGTGTGTGTGTGTGTGTGTGTGTGTGTATACACATACACACATGTATCACATTTTCTTTATCTGTTCCTTCATTGATGGTCACTTAGTTGTTTCCATGTCTTGGCTATTGTAAATCATGCTGCAGTGAACATGGGGTTGCAGATATCTCTTCAAGATAGTGATTTTGTTTCCCTCAGATATACACACAGAGTGGTAATTTTAGTTTTAACAAAATTTAAGTAAATTGATGCATTTTAAAGTGATGTTGGAAAACATAATTGATCTACTGGAATGAACATATATAGGTGAAAATTTGTAACCTTTTAATTGAATCTCTTTTTCTAGAGACAGAACATCATACTTTCTGAGATAAGTTCTTCAGTGTTATGTTACAACTTTTTTCAAATGAATACTTCAACCAATGTAATCTTCCTTAAAAACTTATAAGAGGAACTTATACAAGTGAGATGGTTTTGTGATCAGTTTACCTTCGATTAGACTTATTATTACCTAGAAATTGTCTTGTGCTATATGATTTCCATGTATATACATATTAGGTTTTCCAATATTAACTAGTAAATGAAGAAATACAGATATAACAGTTGTTTAAGTCACTCAAATTTCTGGAAATAAAACATGCAATCTTCATTTCCCAACATTTGCTAAGTATTTTTTTTTTCAAATTTAGCAAACATTATGCCTTCTATATATCAGGCACATTTGCATAGTTATCATACTTAACGTTTAAAACAATCTCGTGAGCTGAGGAATATGTTTTGGGTGGAAAGAATAACATGCATGTGCAAAGAAACGTGATTATATAATGTAGTATGACATATTGGATAGAGTCAGAGAGCTTTTAATGCTAACCTGTGGGGAGCCAGGTTTCAGACTGGAAGGCAAGGAGGCTAGAATGATAGGTCAGGGCAGATCATGGGGGCATGGTGCCAAAGGAGTGCAAAAGTGTTGAGGCTTTATGCTTTGGGCTGGTGGTCTTTGACGGGTTTTAGTGCTTTGGGGAATCTTTTGAAATTACACGCAAAAGTGTGTGTGTGTGTGTGTGTGTGTGTGTATATCTGTTAGTGTACACGTGCACATGTACATCCACATCCACACTTCCTGGGGATAGTTTTCATCAGATTCTCTATTCCCACAAAGTTAAGTATCACTGCAAAAGATATGACAAGGAGAGATTTGAGAAGATGGCGGAAGAGTAAGACCCGGAGATCACCTTCCTCCCCACAGATACATCAGAAATACATCTACATGTGGAACTGCTCCTATAGAACACCCACTGATCGCTGGCAGAAGACCTCAGACCTCCCAAAAGGCAAGAAACTCCCCACGTACCTGGGTAGGGCAAAAGAAAAAAGAAAAAAACACAGACAAAAGAATAGGGACGGGACCTGCACCAGTGGGAGGGAGCGGTGAAGGAGGGAAAGTTTCCACACACTATAAGCCCCTCGCGGGCAGAGACTGAGGGTGGTGGAGGGGGGAAGCTTCAGAGCCATGGAGGAGAGCGCAGCAACAGGGGTACAGAGGGCAAAGCGGAGAGATTCCCGCACAGAGGATAGGTGCCAACCAGCACTCACCAGCCTGAGAGGCTTGTCTGCTCACCCGCTGGGGCGGGCAGGCCTGGGAGCTGACGCTCGGGTTTCGGTCGGATGCCGGGAGAGGACTGGGGTTGGCTGCGTGAACACAACCTGAAGGGGTTAGTGCGCCCCGGCCAGCCGGGAGGGAGTCCGGGAAAAGGTCTGGACCTGCCGAAGAGGCAAGAGACTTTTTCTTGCCTCTGTTTCCTGGTGCGCGAGGAGAGGGGTTTAAGCGCGCCGTTTAAAGGAGCTCCAGAAACGGTTGCGAGCCGCGGCTATCAGCGCGGACCCCAGAGACGGGCCTGAGACGCTAAGGCTGCTGCTGCTGCCACCAAGAAGCCTGTGTGCAAGCACAGGTCACTGTCCACACCTCCCCTCCTGGGAGCCCGTGAAGCCCACCATGGCCAGGGTCCCGGGATCCAGGGACAACTTCCCCGGGAGAACACATTCGCGGCTCAGGCTGGTGCAACGTCACGCTGGCCTCTGCCGCCGCAGGCTCGCCCCGCATCCGTAGCCCTCTCTCGCCCCAGCCTGAGTGAGCCAGAGGCCCCAGATCAGCTGCTTCTTTAACCCTGTCCTGTCTGAGCGAAGAACAGACGCCCTCAGGTGACCTACACGCAGAGGCGGGGCCAAATCCAAAGCTGAACCCCGGGAGCTGTGCTAACAAAGAAGAGAAAGGGAAATCTCTCCCAGCAGCCTCAGAAGCAGCGGATTAAAGCTCCACAATCACCTTGATGTACCCTGCACCTGTGGAATATCTGAATAGACAACGAATCATCCCAAATTGAGGAGGTGGAATTTGGGAGCAAAGATATATATATATATATTTTTTTCCCCTTTTTCTCTTTTTGTGAGTGTGTATGTGTATGCTTCTGTGTGTGATTTTGTCTGTATAGCTCTGCTTTTACTATTTGTCCTAGGGTTCTGTCTGTCCCTTTTTTTTTTTTTTTTACTTAAAAATTTTTTTTTCTTAATAATTTTTAAAAATTTTAATAACTATTTTATTTTATTCTATCTTCTTCTTTCTTTCTTTTTTTTCTCCCTCTTATTCTGAGCCATGTGGAGGACAGGCTCTTGGTGCTCCAGCCAGGAGTCAGGGCTGTGCCACTGAGGTGGGAGAGCAAAGTTCAGGACACTGGTCCGCAAGAGACCTCCCAGCTCCATGTAATATCAAACGGTGAAAATCTCCCAGAGATCTCCATCTCAAAGCCAAGACCCAGCTCCACTCAATGACAAGAAAGCTACAGTGCAGGACACCCTATGCCAAACAATTAGCAAGACAGGAACACAACCCCAACCATTAGCACAGAGGCTGCCTAAAATCATAATAAGGCCATAGACACCCCAAAACACACCACCAGATGTGGACCTGGCCCAGCAGAAAGAAAAGATCCAGCCTCATCCACCAGAATATAGGCACTAGTCTCTTCCACCAGGAATCCTACACGACCCACTGAACCAACCTTAGCTACTGGGGACAGACACCAAAAACAACGGAAACTATGAACCTTCAGACTGCGAAAAGGAGACCCCAAACACAGTAAGTTAAGCAAAATTAGAAGACAGAGAAACACACAGCAGATGAAGGAGCAAGGCAAAAACCCACCAGACCTAACAAACGAAGAGGAAATAGGAAATCTACCTGAAAAATAATTCAGAATAATGATAGTAAAGATGATCCAACATCTTGGAAAAACAATGGAGAAAATACAAGAAACGTTTAATAAGGACCTAGAAGAACTAAAGAGCAAACCAACGATGATGAACAACACAATAAATGAAATTAAAAATTCTCTAGAA
>NC_041217.1:45060057-45060734 GCF_002837175.3 Physeter macrocephalus
TGATCTTTCAGCAGAAACTCTGCAAGTCAGAAGGGAGTGGCAGGACATATTTAAAGTGATGAAAGAGAAAAACCTACAACCAAGATTACTCTACCCAGCAAGGATCTCATGCAGATTTGATGGAGAAATTAAAAGCTTTACAGACAAGCAAAAGCTAAGAGAACTCAGCACCACCAAACCAGCTTTATAACAAATGCTAAAGGAACTTCTCTAGGCAGGAAACACAAGAAAAGGAAAAGACCTACAATAATAAACCCAAAACAATTAAGAAAATTGTAATACAATATTACAGCTTATTACAAACTATGTAATAATTGTAATACATACGTATCGATAATTATCTTAAATGTAAGTGGACTAAATGCTCCAACCAAAAGACATAGACTGTCTGAATGGATACAAAAACAAGACCCGTATATATGCTGTTTACAAGAAACCCACTTCAGACCTAGGGACACATACAGACTGAAAGTGAGGGGATGGATAAAGATATTCCATGCAGATGGAAATCAGAAGAAAGCTGGAGTAGTAATTCTCATATCAGACAAACTAGACTTTAAAATGAAGACTATTACAAGAGACAAAGAAGGACACTACATAATGATCAAGGGATCAATCCAAGAAGAAGATATAACAACGGTAAATATTTATGCACCCAACATAGGAGCACCTCAATA
>NC_041217.1:45060855-45061402 GCF_002837175.3 Physeter macrocephalus
AAGAAATCAAAGAGGAAATCCAAAAATACCTAGAAACAAATGACAATGGAGACACGACGACCCAAAACCTATGGGATGCAGCAATAGCAGTTCTAAGAGGGAAGTTTATAGCAATACAATCCTATGTTAAGAAGCAGGAAACATCTCAAATAAACAACCTAACCTTGCACGTGAAGCAATTAGAGAAAGAAGAACAAAAAAACCCCAAAGTTAGCAGAAGGAAAGAAATCATAAAGATCAGATCAGAAATAAATGAAAAAGAAATGAAGGAAACGATAGCAAAGATCAATAATACTAAAAGGTGGTTCTTTGAGAAGATAAACAAAATTGATAAACCATTAGCCAGACTCATCAAGAATAAAAGGGAGAAGACTCAAATCAATAGAATAAGAAATGAAAAAGAAATGAAGGAAACAATAGCAAAGATCAATAAAACTAAAAGCTGGTTCTTTGAGAAGATAAATAAAATTGAAACACCATTAGCCAGACTCATCAAGAATAAAAGGGAGAAGACTCAAATCAACAGAATTAGAAATGAAAAAGGAGA
>NC_041217.1:45061861-45092915 GCF_002837175.3 Physeter macrocephalus
CAAACTCTTCCAAAATATAGCAGAGGGAGGAACCCTCCCAAACTCATTCTACGAGGCCACCATCACCCTGATACCAAATCCGGACAAAGATGTCACAAAAGAAGAAAATTACAGGCGAATATATCACTGATGAACATAGATGCAAAAATCCTCAACAAAATACTAGCAAACAGAATCTAACAGCATATTAAAATGATCATACGCCATGATCAAGTGGAGTTTATTCCAGGATGCAAGGATTCTTCAATATATGCAAATCAATCAACGTGATACACCATATTAACAAATTGAAGGAGAAGAACTATATGATCATCTCAATAGATGCAGTAAGGACACAAAAGACCTGTATGCAGAAAATTATAAGACACTGATGTAAGAAATTAAAGATGATTTAAATAGATGGAGAGATATACCATGTTCTTGCATCGGAAGAACCAACATTGTGAAAATGACTCTACTACCCAAAGCAATCTACAGATTCAATGCAATCCGTATCAAACTACCACTGGCATTTTTCACAGAACTAGAACAAAAAATTTCACAATTTTTATGGAAACACAAAAGACCCCAAATAGACAAAGCAATCTTGAGAACAAAAAACGGAGCTGGAGGAATCAGACTCCCTGACTTCAGACTATACTACAAAGCTACAATAATCAAAACACTATGGTACTGGAACAAAAACAGAAATATAGATCAATGGAAGAGACTAGAAAGCCCAGAGAAAAACCCATGCATATATGGTCACCTTTTCTTTGATAAAGGAGGCAAGAATGTACAGTGGAGAAAAGACAACCTCTTCAATAAGTGGTGCTGGGAAAACTGCACAGGTACATGTAAAACTGTGAAATTGGAACACTCCCTAACACCATACACAAAAATAAACTCAAAATGGACTAAAGACCTACATGTAAGTCCAGATACTATCAAACTCTTAGAGGAAAACATAGGCAGGACACTGTATGACATAAATCACAGCAAGATCCTTTTTGACCCACCTCCTAGAGAAATGGAAATAAAAACAAAAATAAACAAATGGGACCTAATGAAACTTCAAAGCTTTTGCAGAGCAAAGGTAACCATAAACAAGATGAAAAGACAACCCTCAGAATGGGAAAAAATATTTGCAAACAAAGCAACCGACAAGGGTTTAATCTCCAAAATATACAAGCAGCTCATGCAGCTGAATATTAAAAAAACAAACAATCCAATCCAAAAATGGGCAGAAGACCTAAATAGACATTTCTCCAAAGAAGATATATAGATTGGCAACAAACACGTGAAAGGATGCTCAATATCACTAATCATTAGAGAAATGCAAATCAAAACTACAATGAGGTATCAACTCACACCAGTCAGAATGGCCATCATCAAAAAGTCTACAAACAGTAAATGCTGGAGAGGGTATGGAGAAAAAACAAAAAAACAAACAGCCCAATCCAAAAATGGGCAGAAGACCTAAATAGACATTTTTCCAAAGAAGTATACCAATTGCCAACAAACACATGAAAGAATGCTCAAGATCAGTAATCATTAGAGAAATGCAAATCAAAACTACAATGAGATATTATCTCACACTGGTCAGAATGGCCATCATCAAAAAATCTAGGAACAATAAATGCTGGAGAGGGTGTGGAGAAAAGGGAACCCTCTTGCACTGTTGGTGGGAATGTAAATTGATACAACCACTATGGAGAACAGTATGAGAGAGAGAGAGGTTCTTCAAAAAACTACAGATAGAACTAACATACGACCCAGCAATCCCACTACTCGGCATATACCCTGAGAAAACCATAATTCAAAAAGAGTCTTGTACCAAAATGTTCACTGCAGCTCTATTTATGGTAGCCAGGACATGGAAGCGACCTGTGCATCAACAGATGAATGGATAAAGAAGATGTGGCACATATATACAATGGAATATTACACAGCCATAAAGAGAAACGAAATTGTGTTATTTGTAGTGAGGTGGATGGACCTAGAATCTGTCATACAGAGTGAAGTAGGTCAGAAAGAGAAAAACAAATACCGTATGCTAACACATATATATGGAATCTAAGAAAAAAAAAAAAAGGTCATGAAGAACCTAGGGGTAAGATGGGAATAAGGCACAGACCAAGTAGAGAATGGACTTGAGTATATGGGGCAGGGGAAGGGTAAGCTGTGACAAAGTGAGAGAGTGGCATGGACATATATACACTACCAAACATAAAACAGATAGCTATTGGGAAGCAGCCGCATAGCACAGGTAGGTCAGCTTGGTGGTTTGTGACCACCTAGAGGTGTGGGATAGGAAGGGTTGGAGGGCGGGTGATGCAAGAGGAAAGAGAAATGGGAACATATGTATATGTATAGCGGATTCACTTTGTTATAAAGCAGAAACTAACACACCATTGTAAAGCAATTATACTCCAATAAAGATGTTAAAAAAAAATAAAAGATATGACAAGGCCACTTAGAGATTTTAATTATGTGATAATGGAATAGAAAAAATTGTTTGTTTTCTTTTAAGGAAAATCATTTTGGCAGCAAGACCAAAGTTTGGTAGAGAGGTTAATATAATAGGACTCTACCTCCCATCATATATAAAAATTAACTGAAAATAGATCAAAGACCTAAAAGTAAAAGCTAAAACTATAAAACTCTTAGTAGAAAACATAGGGGTAAATCTTCATGACATAGGATATGACAATGGTTTTTTAGTAGATATAAAACTAAAAGCACAAGCAGCAGAAGAAACAGGATAAATTTGACTTCACCAAGTTTTAAAACTTTTGTACATCAAAGGACACTACCAAGAAAGTGAAAAGAGAACCCAGAATGGAAGAAAACATTTGCAAATCATATATCTGATAAGGATCTAGTAACCAGAATATGAAAAGAGCTCTTTCAACTCAATCATAAAATGACAACCCAGTTGAAAAATGGGTAAAAGATTTCAATAGATATTTCTCCAAGAAAGATATACAAATGGCCAGCTAGCACATGAAAAGATGCCCCAGATCATTAGCTATGAGAGAAATGCAAATCAAAGACACCGAGATACCACTTCATACCCACTAGCGTGGCTATAATCAAAAAGTTAAGGGTGGAGAAATTGAAGCCGTCATACACTGCTGGTGGGCATTTAAAAATACTGCAGCTGCTTTGTAGAACTGTCTCGTAGTTCCTCAAAAAGTTAGGTAGAGAATTACCATATGACCTAGCAATTCTGCTTCTAGATATATTCTCAAGAGAACTGAAAGTATGTTCACACAAAAACTTGCACACAAATGTTCATAGCAGGATTACTCATAAAGCCAAAAAGTAGAAACATCCCACATGTCTCTAAAGGAAGGAATGGATAAATAAAAGTGGTATATCCATACAATGGAATATTATTCAGGAATAAAAAGGAATGAAGTATTGGTACATGCTTCAACCTTGAAAACATGCTAAGTGAAAAAAATCAGTCACAAAAAACCATATATTGTATGATTGTGTTTATATAAAATGTCCAGAATAGGCAAATTTATAGAGACATAAAGTATAGGTTGCCTAGGGCTAAAAGGGATGGGGCAAATGGGATGTGTTGACTAAATGGTGTGAGGTTTATTTGGGGGGTGTGAAAATGTTGTAAACTTAGACTGTGGTGATGGTTGCACAACTCTGTGCATATACTAAACACTGTTGAATTGCATGTTTTAAATGGTGAATTTTTGGTAAGTCATTTCTATCTCAATATCTATTTTCAAAAGAAAACAAGTTATAATATTCTAGGGAGAGGAAGCTCAGGTACTGAAATAAGGAGCAATAGAAATGAAAATAAAATGATGATGGATTTGAGGGTCAATAATGAGAAAGAACAGATAGGGCTTTGTAATTGATTTTGACAATAACAGTCATAAAGGAGGACGCATCTGTGAGGACTCCCAGAGTTTTGCTTTGGGGAACTAAATGGAGAGTGGTGCCCTTCACCGCAAGGGGGCAGGAATATTAGAGGGAAAGAATACTTTTGGAAAAAGATGCTGAGTTTGTTTTTTACCACACCGAGTTTGAGGTGCCTGCGGGACAACCAGGCGGAGATGCGCAATAGGCAATTTAAAATGTAGGTCTGAAGCCTGGGGACATAATTTGAAAATCATTAGTGAATGGCTTAAAGTTGAGGCCTTGTATGTACAAAACCACAAAAGGACAGTGTTGGTTAAGAAGAAAAAAGAGCTGAGAATATGTATGAATTTTATAGAAGAGTTGCTGGCAAAAGTGGCTTGAGAAGCTGTAAAGAGATGAGAGGAAAATCAGGGAAGAGGTATTCAGGAGCCTGTAGGGGAAGAGGTTCAAGAAAAAAGGAATGGTTTATAAAATAAATAAGTACTGGAGGTGTAATGTACAGCATGGTGACTATAGTTAATAATAGTAAATTGTATAATTAAAGATTGCTAAGAGAGGAGATCTTAAAAGTTCTCATCACACACACACAAAGGGAAGGAGTAGTTAGGTTTCCCAAATGCTGTCCACTTCACACAGTATGAACACTGAAAGTTATCCTTTGTGCTTGGCAGTTTTGAGGTCAATGCAACCTTAATGAGCAGTTTCAGTGGAGTGTTGAGGGTAGAATCCATAAGGTGTTTGAAGGAGGGTTTCTTTGGAGATAAGATAGAGTTCACTTTATAACAGATAAACTTACTTTCCTTAATTTTTTTCTGTCTTAATGCTAGAAATTTTTTCTTTAATCTAAGCATTTCCAATCCATGGTACTTCACTTTAAAAAAATCACATGTGCTTTATAAATCCAGGTTGGTTTTTCTTTTCATAACCAAAAATAGCATTGCAAACTGTAGCATCTATATTATACACATTAGTATTCTCAAATTATGTAAATCTCTAATCCCATACACAAAAAGGATTTATATCAGATTCTATTTATAAAGTCAGGAAAATTCCTTTCACTAGAGCCTCAACTTGTTTATTTCCCAAATGCTTTTAAAAAGAAATAGCCATTAAGAAAAAATGAACATGTCTTACTCAATGAAGAGTTTATATCATCTAGCTAACCAGCTATGGTTTGTTCTATAGTCATTTGAGGGTAGTTGATCTTAACACAGCCATATGGGTTGAAGCTAGGATTGTTATATGCTTATCCCAGTATCCATGTTTTAGAGCCCATATTTGGCAGCTCTCACGGTTGCCCTAAAAATTCCTTTTCAAAGGAGTTAGATATTCTTCTTTCCTGCTTATTTATATCTCCTTAGAATTAAAAAATTTCAGGGCTCCTTGAAATCCTAGTGTGTTTTAAGGCAGTGGTAGTCAAACATTCTTGACCCGCCCCATATATACATCTGTTGGGTTGGCCAAAATGTTTGTTTGGTTTTTTCCATAAGATGGCTCTAGTAGCACTTAGTTGTCTCTAATTTCATTCAAAACCATTTTGTTAGATTGTACGTGACAGCTGTCATATCAGCGTGCATTTAAAAGACATCAAAATTGGTGAATTTTTGTGTAGCCATTTTAACATCGAAGATGGAAGAAAAAAAGCAACATTTTTGGCATATTATGCTTTATTATTTCAAGAAAGGTAAAAATGGAACCGAAGTGCAAAAAAATATTTGTGCAGTGTATGGAGAAGGTGCTGTGACTGATTGAATGTGTCAAAAGTGGTTTGTGAAGTTTCATGCTGGAGATTTCTTGGCTGGACAATGCTCCATGGTCGGGTAGACCAATTGAAATTGATAGCGATCAAATCGATACATTAATTGAGAAAAATTAATGTTATACCACACGGGAGATAGCCAACATACTCAAAATATCCAAATCAAGCATTGAAAATCCTTTGCGCCAGTTTGGTTATGTTAATCACTTTGATGTTTGGGTTCTACATATAAGCGAAAAAACCTTCTTGACCATATTTCTGCCTGTGATTCTGTACTTAAACTTAATGAAAACGTTCTGTTTTTAAAACAAATTGTGACGGGGGATGAAAAGTGGATACTGTACAATAATGTGGAACGGAAGAGATTGTGGGTCAAACGAAATGAACCACCACCAACCACACCAAAGGCTGGTCTTCATCCAAAGAAGGTGATGTTGTGTATATGGTGGGATTGGAAGGGAGTCCTCTATTAAGGGCTCTTTCCAAAAAACCAAACGATTAATTACAACAAGCACTGCTCCCAGTTAGACCAACTGAAAGCGGCACTCGATGAAAAGCATCTGGAATTTGTCAACAGAAAACGCATAATCTTCAGTCAGGACAACGCAAGACCACATGTTTCTTTGATGACCAGGCAAAAACTGTTACAGCTTGGCTGGGAAGTTCTGATTCATCTGCCGTATTCACCAGACACTGCACCTTCGGATTTCCCTTTATTTCGGTCTTTATAGCATTCTCTTAATGGAAAAAATTTCAATTCCCAGGAAGACTGTAAAAGGCACCTGGAACAGTTCTTTGCTCAAAAAGTAAAAAGTTTGGGGAAGATGGAATTATGAAGTTGCCTGAAAAATGGCAGATGGTAATGGGACAGAAGGGTGAAAACGTTGTTCAATAAAGTTCTCGGTGAAAATGAGAAATGTATCTTTTATTTTTACTTAAAAACTGAAGGCACTTTTTGGCCACCCCAATATGTTTGTCTGTCAGAAGCAAGAGTTTTCAGAAATGATTCTATGAGATGCACTGTGGTATTTACTATTTCCTTTTTTCTTTTAATTCTGATTTTGACCCACCACACTGAGTATTAGATCATTATCATGATTTAGAAATGGAGATTTAAAGTTCCCATGGCTCCTGGAGAAGCTCCAAGGATGGCCATGTATTCACTAACCCCCAGTCTGTTCACCATGACTCTGCCTTAGAAGTCTTGGGTATGATCTGCTTGCTGGGTAGCATCAGAAACCTTCAGCAGTTACCCAGCTTCCAGGTGCTAGAATTACTGTCCTCGTGCTATAGGAAAAAAGCAAAAGAATTTCAGGCTTAATGATATCCACCATGAGTTGAATGCCTGTTATGTGCCAGGTACTATGATTGGCATATGTAATATCAAATCTTAAAAAATTCTGAAAATTAGAATTAGCATCATTATTTTGTTGGGGGATTAGTGAGGATGAAGAAAACTAAGGTTAGAGTCATTAAGTAACTTGTCCAAGATTATATAGTTTGCAGGTGGCTTTAAAGCCTAAATTTTTTCACTACCATACACATTCAGAAAAGGGCATTCCATTGTGAAGGGTCTTCTTTAATGCTGTTCTTTATTGTGCCTCAAGAAAATTGAGAGACTTAGAAAAAAACAAAAGCCCCAAAATGGACTTTGGTAATCTAGCCTGTAAGCATTCTCCCTCCTTAAATAGAGAATTCAGGCAGTGTCAACATAATTAGGTCAATACTCTCGCAATACAGGGTTAATTAAGCTTGCTTCCATAATTTTTGGCAGTACCAGAAGCAGACGTTATCTCTGAGATTTTCACATCTGTGAAGTTCTTTGAAGCCAAGGCCTATAGAAAATGTTTAAGACCATGTCCGTGTTTATACTTTTTATTGGTATTTATCTGTTAGTCCAGGATGGTAGGATAAATCCTAGTTAATTATATCCCATATGGAAGTATGGCTAAGAAACATTGTTCTTGGTAATGGGCTTAGCCATTTCATAAGAAACCTTGGCAGAGGAGAGCTTCAGGATGGCGGCATAGGAAGATCCTGAACTCACCTGCTCTCACAGACACAACAAAACTATAACTACATATGGAACATTTCCCTCTGAAAAAAACCCTAGTACTAAACTTTGTTTATTCAAAATGAAGGATAAAAGGGCCACATTGAGATGGGTAGGGAGAAGCAGAGATGCAGTCTCACCAAAACTCCCACTCCAGGTACAGTGACCCATAACTGGGAAGGATCTCACAAATATGGAACTTTTCGCTGAGGAGAAAGGAGTTTGTGCCCACATCAGGCACCCCAGCCCTTGAGACCTACACTGGAGAGAGGAGTCCCAAAATGTCTGGCTTTGAAAACCACAGGGCTTATGTCCAGGAGAAACACGGGGCTGTACAAAATGGAGATTCTGCTTTTAAAGGGCTCACATGTAAATTCACTCATCTGGGGTCCCAGTGTAAAATCAACAGTGTAAAAAGATCTTAGGCCATATGAGGAGATTCATTTGCTAATCTTCAAGTGTCTGTCAGAGGGGCAAAAGCCCATTGGAATTCTTTCCGGGGACAGAGGCATTTGCAAGCACCATTTTTTATGTTGTCCTTCTACCTTGTTAGTGCTAGTGCTGGTGCTGGTAGGAGCCATTTTTGCACTCTCACTCTAAGCTGCTGCTGCTTGCCGCACTTCATTGCTGCTATGCCCTGCCAGAAGCAGCAGGCAAGTGCCCCATCCCTCCATGACCCCCCCAAAGCTAGCATGTGTGTGCAGCCCACCCTAGGGATGCCCCTTGAACCCTGGGCTCTGGTGACCAAGGGGGGGTTGTGTTTCTGGGCCCCACAGATCTGAAACAATACAAGAGTTAGAGAGACATCCAGAAACTAGGACAAGGTTAAACAGTAAGGTTCATCTCCTGCATGGGGCCACCCCTTCAAGACAGGAGAGAGAGCTGTTTCACTTGTCATGTAGAAGCAAACATAAAGAGTCAAGCAAAATGAGGAAACAGAGGAATATATTCCAAACAAAAGAGCAAGATAAAACTCCAGAAAAAAACCTTCATGAAACAAAAAGAAGTAATTTGCCTGATAAAGAGTTCAAATCAATGGTTATAAAGATGTTTGAATGGTCACC
This sequence comes from Physeter macrocephalus, assembly GCF_002837175.3. Lineage (NCBI taxonomy): Eukaryota > Metazoa > Chordata > Mammalia > Artiodactyla > Physeteridae > Physeter > Physeter macrocephalus. Next base: position 45,070,608 of record NC_041217.1, read on the forward strand.
AAACTTGGGAGAAGAATGGATGAACAGAGAGAACTTCAATAAAGAGATAGAAAATATTAGAATGTATCAAACAGGACTCACAAATAATATAGTAACTGAACTAAAAATACACTAGAAGGGTTCAGCAGCAGACCAGATGAAGCAGAGAAAAAAGCAGTGATCTGGAAGACAGGGCAGTGAAACTCACCCAAACAGAACAGCAAAAAGAAAAAAGCATTTAAAAAACAGATAGCTTTAGGGACCTATGGGACAATATCAAATGGAAAAAATTTGCATCGTAAGGGTCCCAGAAGGAGAAGAGGGAAAGAAAGGGAAAGAAAACTTACTTGAAGAAATAATGGCTGAAAATTTCCCTAACTTGGGGAATGAAACAAACTTCCAGATCCAGAAAACCTAGAAAGTTCCAAACAAGCTGAACCCGAAGAGACCGACAGCAAGCACGCTACAATTAAAATGTCCAAAGTTAGAGAGAGAATCTTAAAAGCAGCAAGAGGAAAACAACTTGTTACATACAAGAGAACCCTCATAAGACTATCAGCAGATCTCTCAGCAGAAATTTCACAGGCCTGAAGGAGGTGGCATGATATATTTAAAATGCTGAAAGGAAGAAGCTTCCAATCAAGAATACTCTAAACAGCAAGATTATCATTCAGAGTTGAAGTAGAAATAAAGAGTACTTAAGACAAGCAAAAGCTAAAATCCCTAAACTATCCCTACGAGAAATGTTAAAGGAACTGAATAAACATTTTCCTAAAGACATACAGATAGCCAACAGCCACATGAAAATCATGTGGGAAATGCAAATCAAAACCACAGTGAGATACCACATCACACCTGTCAGAATGGCTATCTTCAAAAAGACAACAAATGACAAGTGTTGGAAAGGATGTGGCAAAAAGGGAACCCTCCTGCACTGTTGGTGGGAATGTAAATTGGTGCAGCCACTATGGAGAACAGTATGGAGGTTCCTACAAAAATTAAAAATAGAATTACCATGTGATCCAGCAGTACCACCTCTGGGTATTTACCTGAAGAAAGTGAAAGTACTAATTTGAAAAGATATATGGACTCCAGTGTTCATTGCAGCATTATTTACAATAACCAAGATATGGTAACAACTTAAGTGTTCATTGAGGGAAGAATGGATAATGAAGGTATTTTATTTATATATACATATATATATGTATATATAATGGAATATTACTCAAAAAAAGAATGAAATCTTACTATTTGTGACAGCATGGATATTCCTTGAGTGTACTATGCTAGGTGAAATAAGTCAAACAGAGAAAGGCAAATACCATATGATTTCACTTATATGTGGAATCTAAAAAACACAACAAAACAAAACTCATAGATACAGAAAACAGAATGATGGTCGGCAGAGGGTAGAAAGGTCGGGGGGTGGGTGTTATGGGTGAAGATCAAGAGGTACATACTTGCAGTTATAAATAAATCATGGGGATGTAATGTACAGCATGGTGACTATAACCAATAATATTGCATTGTAAATTTGAAAGTTCTGAGAATGTAAATCTTAAAAGTTCTTATTACAAGGAAAAAAAAACAATTGATAACTTTGTGTGGTAACAAATGGTAACAAGACTTATTGTGATGATCACTTCACAGTGTATACAAATGTCAAATCATTATGTTGTACACCAGAAACTAATATAATATTGTATGTCCAACACTTCATTAGAAATATTTTTAAAAAAGAAAAAGGGGGAGATATACAAATTTTTTTTAAAAAAGAAAGAAACCTTGGCATATCAGGAGTGGCAGAAGCAAAAGCATAAGCAGTTCTCTGGAATGTTTAATCATAGGCTTACAACTTGCCCACTTGGAGGCAGGTATTGAGAACTTCATAGCCATTCTTTTTTCCTCCTTTCTGTATTTACTTCCCCACTCAAAAGACATTTTTCTTTTCCCCCTACAGAGAGAAAGGTTTGTGACAAGGGATTGAAGATATTGAGTGTGGCTTTTGAGTTAAAATTTAGATCTGTACTGTCCATTTGTGGTAGTCACTAGGCACATGTACTTTCAAGCACTTGAAATGCAGCATATCAGAATGCTGTACGTGTAAAAAAATTAACACCAGATTTTAAAGACAGTGTGGAAAAGAGAATGTAAAATATTTCAGTGTTAATGTTTAATTTTTTTTTTTTTTTTGCGGTACGCGGGCCTCTCTACTATCTGAGAGTGATTTGCCAACATGATGCCACATCACTCCCAAATACTTTAGGGTGTTTTCTAACAAGCAAGAATATTCTCCCATGTAATTTTAATACAACATCCAAATCAGGAAAGTAACATTGATATATTGTTACTACCTAAGGCTTAGTCTTCATTCAGGTTTCACTAATTGTCCAAATATTATCCTTTATAGAAAGGGGATCTAGTTCAGAATCACGTATTTCATTCAGTAGTCTTGCCTTCTTGATTTCCTTCTATCTAGAACAGTTTCTCGCTCTTTCCTTCACTTTGTTGACCTGAAGATTACAGACCAGTCATTTTTTAGAATGTCCCTCAATTTCATTTGTCTGATGTTTCCTCACGGTTAGATTTAGGTTATACATCTTTGGCAGGAGTAACACAGAAGGAATGATCTTCTCTTTTTTTTTTTTTTTTTTTTTTTTTTCTGTACGCGGGCCTGTCACTGTTGTGGCCTCTCCTGTTGCGGAGCACAGGCTGATCTTCCCGGACTGGGGCATGAACCCATGTCCCCTGCATCGGCAGGTGGACTCTCAACCACTGCGCCACCAGGGAAGCCCAATGTTTAATATTGATTACATGTTGAGATAATAATGTTTCAGATTCATTGGGTTAAATTAAATATGTTATTAAAATTAATTTCCCCTATTTCTTTTTACTCTTTTAATGTGGGTACACAAAATTTTTAAATTACGTATGTGGCTTGCATTTGTGACTTGTGTTGTACTTCTTTTGGACAGCATTGATTCTAGACCAATACTTCAGCCACATCACCCATCCTAGCTATGAATTATGGCCCCTTAACTAATTTCAGGACTCTCTCTACCCAGAGAGGGATAAATTTTGCCCAATAATTTTTTTTTGATCCTGTACACCTCCCTACTCCTGCTTGAAGGAGTATTTGGCAATTTACTGGACACGTAGGGCACATAAAAGAAAATCAGTCAAGTTTGCTCAATTAGAGGTGAGGACAGATGGTCTTGTTGGATGGGGTGGGAATACTAGGCCTAGAGGCAATGGATTTGCTGAGGATATTCTGTGAAGCAATTTTAAGGAAGTTCAGCAAAGTTCAGATTTTTCCCATTTTGACTGTCTCAGGGGTTTTGTTTTTGATTGAAATATCAAGTACTTCCAAGATAATTGTGCTCCTCATTTTTCAGTGCCCCTGTTTCACCTAGTCACAGTCTGTGTGGTTTACCTTCAGAGACTGTCAAAGCCTTAGTGAGTCCAGCCCCATTAGGGGCTGGTAGGGGCTGGGATGGTAGGCTGTCAGTCTCTGAGCCTTGGGAGCTAAACTCCTGCTGTGGTTAGTTGGTTGAAGCCAAAAAGATAAAAGTAGCTGATGAAAATTGTTTCAAAGGAAGTGGACTTGTGTGTGTGTGTTTTATTAAAGAAGTTTCTGTTTAAATTGTTTTCAATTGGAAATTCTCTTTTAATGAGTATATGAGAAGAAAAATCACATTTTTCAATTAATTTACAGTATAATCAAAGACTAACAATTGGTTCAAAGGTATATATTATAATCAGATACTATAGTTACTTGGTCTATGAAATTTCAATTAGGAATTTTAAAACCATTCAGAGAAATAATTAAGAATATTTAAGAAATGGATTCTAATATTTATTTACTTCAACTTTTTAATTAAAAAGATCATTTAAAATGTGCAACCATAAATTTTAATTTTTCCTGGATTGGAGTTGTATGTGAAGATTGCTTGTCCCCAGACCATCATACCCAACAAGTCTTTCAAGTTGTGCCTTAATACTTCTTCATATCAATATTTGCAATGTAAATACCAGGGCAATAAATCATCCTTTGATAAGGCATAGTACAGTACTAAAAACTCAGGTGTAGTTTTATGTCATTCTGCTAATTTTGAAGCCACTTTCTTCTTAGACCAGAAAAGCTTTTCATATGTTAATTGATTGGTCTTTATTTGGCATTTGAACAGAGGAGAGACAATGTTGACTAAGTAAACATTCTCAGCATCTTTGTCTTCTATTCACTGGGAGGAATCTTTATCTGTTCCCTGCCTTCATGTCTGTAGGGACCTCAGATCAGTCTGCTATATCTTAATTTGATCTTATTTTCCAGGTCATCAATTCAGTTTTTCTGTGCCTCACAGGCTTGGTATTCTTACTAATAGTGGTGTCTGTTCATTGTTATCTAGATGTCCTCATTTTCCTCTCAGTCTTTTGTAGTTTAGAACAGATCTTTCTGATTCTATTCAAGACAGTTTCTGTGGCTTTTTAATAATATTTGCTCAATTTTTAAGTAAATTTAACACAGCTTTCTTGAGAAAGCAAATGTGACTAATTTATATCAAATATGGTACCTTTTAGACCAAGTATTTAAAAGCAACTTGAACAAAACGATATATGAAGAGTACTCAGGAATTGATTTTCCCTCTACTGTGATAATAGTAATCTGATAAGGCTGCCCAATTTAGCAAAAATAAAAATACAGCATACCTACTTAAATTCAAATTTTAGATAAACAAAAAAATAATTTTTTAATATAAACAAATAAGTCCTATGCAATATTAAATCCCATGCAGTTGAACTGGGCATCCTATATTTTATCTGGGAACCCTAAAGCTGGGGCAAAGCACAATAGTTTCTGACCCTTGTGGAATTATGAAATTTTAAGACAACTAAAGCTCACATTATAGCCGAGCACATTGAATTGAATACATTTTCTTTATAGGGCATTGATTTGTGTAGTAGTTGCCCTACTTAAATCATTCAGTAAAACGCAAACAAAAAGCTAACAAGTCAGGAGTTCTACTCATGAAATATTGTTGAGCCCTCCTCACCTCCAATGTCATTCTTCCCCACCCCCACCCCCCCAACTTTGCCCACATGGCCTTGATATCCCTAGGGGTAATGGCATAGTGGTATTGCGATACCTGCGTTCAGGGTTAAAGCCAGAGCACTTTTTTTTTGCCTCACTTAGCCCATCCCATCTCCATCTCTTTCCTTACTTTTAGGAGTTGCAGGTATTCCTCTAGTGGCAAAAGCAGAGGTGTCCTCTTGACTGATACTCAGGGTCAGAGTGCTATATCTTTGTTGTTTAAAGAATCAAAATCCTTTCCCCTCTCTGTGGCTCTCAGATTTGCTACGTTTGTGACAGGTTTTCTGGCTCATGCTATCCCAGGTTGTCTGGCTCATGCTATTGTGTTTCAGGGCTGTGTTATTTACTATTGTGATTTTGAACATGTTATCACAGCTATAGCATGAAATACCAACTTGGAAGAGCGCTGCTTTCAATGGCTCCTTAGATAATTGCAGCATTACATCATCTTAATAAAGCATTTCAGCCTATGCTAGGTTGAAGATAGATTTAGGTAAAATGTGTGCTTTCTGATGATCATGATAAATCTGTGTAAAGGCTTCTTTGATTCTTTTCTGTATATCAGGCAGTTAGCATTATGAACTAAAATGTGATAACCTGCTACGAAGTTACCTCCAAGTATCCCCTGGCAAAGCAGGGTTTTGAACAATGAGACTATGTGTTTTGTGGGTGAAAATGTTAACCGTGGCATTGGCTATGGCAGATAACATTCTGCCTTATGATGATTTTTATAATCCTTGTCCCCAAGGAGCCTGCTCAAAGCCTTTCACAGGGCAGATGTGAGTGACCAAGCACAGAAAATTTGCCCCAACCTAGCTTTCATTTGTGGCTCAGTGTGGGGCATGACCTACCCTTTACTTAACTAGAAACACAAGCTCTTCCTTTATTCTCTGCCTTTCTGCTTTGGTTGACCATTTTCTCCGTTCATAGAATCACTTATTCCACAAGTATTTTTGTTTAGCTCCTACTACATAGGGTACTGCATGAGTTACTATAAGACACCATCTCTAGGAGCCAGGAGCTTAGTGGAGGTAAAATATGTCTTACCCCAAGGCAATATATAGTAAGTTTTATATAAGTATATACAAGTTGGTATTATAAGAGCATAAAGGAAGAAGATACTATTTTCACTTTGGATCATTAGGACCTTACCATGGAAGAAGTCTGATATGAGCCTTTATAAAAGGACAGGATTTCAGTAGGGGAAAATGTGGGAAGTAGGGTCATCTAAGACAGAGGAAAGTGCACAAAAACATTAAAATTTGAAAGAACAGTGAAACTATGTGGAATGGGATGTGATTCAGATGGAATGGATAAAGATTTTTTTCTATTTGCGGATAGCAGGTGGGACCAGACTGTAGATGGATTTGATTGCTACCCAGGAGCAAAAAATTGCTTTATCACTAAAATATGTAAAATAGATAAACAACAAGGACCTACTGTATAGCACAGGGAACTATATTCAATATCTATTAATAACCTATAATAGAAAAGAATCTGAAAAAGGATATATATATATATTTGTATAACTGAATCACTTTGCTATATGCCTGAAACTAATACAACATTGTAAATCAACTATACTTCAATTTAAAAAAACTATGTATTACCAAAAATAATAGTAAAACATTTGTGATACTGTAGAAAAACAACAACAGCAAAACAGTGTTTTAGGTAGATTAACCTGAAAGTACTGTGCAGCCTGATTGAAAGAGAGAAAATCTCTGGGACGATTTAGAGGCCATTGAAAGAGCCTAAGCCTAAAGTGATAATATCCTGAACTATGGTGATGGTACCAGAAAAGGACATACATCCTAGCTGACCTAAATAATGCTTGGTTTCTCTGAGCAGTAATGTTAGTTATTTTCATATTGTGAACTACTTACAAATTGTACCTGCGTACCATCTGTATCTTCCTTTGATTTAATATGGTATTAAGACTAATAAAGAACCTGAACCTATTAAGTACTATAATCCAGAGGTACAAGGAATAGGAAAAAATTTCCTGATTCTTACCTAACCTTGATCTCAGTCTACTACTTCAAGCTATTTTACTGAGAAAGAGTTAACATGTAAACTATGAAAGATACTTCAGATTTCTAAAACGTCATATTTAATGTAATTTGCTTCGGCAGGGTTTTAAACACATTAATTATGTGATTCGTCTCTCTCACTTTTAAAGTAAAAAGACTAATTTTTTAAAAATGCAGCACTTGAGGGTGTCTGTATCTTTTTTGGCTTTTCATATAAAATGACGTCAAATTCAGTGAGAAAACTCCAAGCAGCTTTTTGTAATGATGATTTTTGGCAATTCCAATAGTGGTAGAATTTCTAATTTCTATTTTAAGATAGAGATCCATTTTGATTTTTTGTAGTTTATATAATATCTGCAATTATTTTCATGTGTCTTCTTTGGTATTAGGAGCAAGAACATTTTGGTATACATTTTGATGTGAAATTTTGGTTTGGAAGTCTATGACTCCTTGTCATCATCTTTGGTTTTGGTACAAATTATTTCCTTTTGTCACTGTTCTTAACTAAATGAGGTTAGAAGAGAATTGAAAACTCAAAGTAAAAATTATAAAACTTGAGTCTCTTCATCTTAGGGAATACATACATCCTTCCCATGCCTGCTTCACTTATTCTGATTTATTTAGCACGCATTTATGAAGCACCTACTAAAGTCTCAGGCTGCAAGGGAAACAAAGATAAATAAGAACTGATTGTAGTCTACCTGGGGGTGGTAATCAATTGGGGATATTCAGACACGGGTACCAGTTAATTAAAAAAGCAGAGTAGAAGACCAAAGGACAAATTGATTAAGAGAGGAAAAGGGAGAAGACTCCTAGAATAACTCTTTGTATGTCAGCTCAGACATGGAAGTTCACTCTGCTGAGAATTAGAATATAGGAAATAGGTCTGTGATAGTGATAGGTCTGTTAGACCAGTAGTTCCCAAATAACAGTTTGTGGACTTTTACTCAAGTCTGCATAGATCTTTGTTAAAAATACAGATTGCCTGGAAGTACTATAGAGAATTTGGTAGATTAAATCTAGGTGAAATCTGGGGATTTGGGTTCAGAAATAAATTTTCAGATGATTCTGATAATCAGTAAGGTTTGGCATCTACTTTAGTAAAGATCCAGGAGAGAGAAGACAGATGGTAGTTGAAGTTACAGGAGTGGATGTGATTTCCTGGGGAGAGCATGAAGAGTGAGCACAGAACAATGCTAAGGATGTAACACCATCAGATAAAGAGTAGGCAGAGGAGGACTCAGCAAAGAAACTAAAAAAGGAGTATACTGTGTCAAGGAGCTGGAATATATTTACCTAGATCCTCTAAGTCTTAGAATAGTAATGCTCATTTCTGAGTCCATATAGAGAAAAACAGTACAGAATAAAAATCTTTAGGTTTCTACTCATTATTTGGCTTTATTCCAAAAAGGATTAATCAGATTTCAAATGTGCCCTCTTGCAAAAAGATTGCTACTACTTCCAGAGAAGTCTGTCGGAGAAACAGAAATTGACCCTCTTGGATAGAGAATTATGAACAAAGTAGTGTATCAGAAAAGAAAGTTGAAAAATTGTAAAACAAAAAATGCCTTATTGTACACTTTCTATATTAAATTAGAATATTTAATTTATTGAAATGACCTTTATAATTGAGAACTAGAACTATTATAGTGTCTCAGGAGCAAATCCTTCTGTTCTTAGCCCTTCCTATTTCTTTTGTTATTGTTCTTGTGGTGATCAGTGCATCTTCTACTCCTATGTGAGTAAAAACTTATATTAATGGAAACATGTACTGTTACAAAAAGGAGTAAAATGGCAATTTTATGTAACCTGACTTGATATAAAAATTAATTGGATTTTTCAAAACCCACATCCCAGTATAGAGTAACTTCATTGATCCTAAAGGATTTTTAAAATATACATATTATTGACATTTACTTGGGGATGTAGTTATTGTTTACTTACACCCACTCTCCTTTGAGGTTCCAGATGATCCTTTATGCAAGTTAATTAGAGGATCATATCAGTAGTTGTGTAACCTACTTTTAATTTAATGGTCTTTACTGATTACATATAGATTTTTGAGGAGCTCATTGAACAGATGGCCAATGGTCAATAGTGGTCCCACATTTTTAACGTTTGAGGTTCTACATTAAAAGATCATCTGAACTAACATGGTATTGGAGGACTATTTTATTGTGAATAGTGTTTTGTCAAAGACAGATGAAAAGGCAGGCAATGATACATATCTTTGAATAGAGAAAATGTACTGGTGGGAATACCACAATGAAAAACTTCATATTTGTTGATGGCCAACTTGTTAGAATTTAACCAATTTCAAAGTTAGAGAGGGAGCATAGTCCACACAAGATTGCCCTTACTTCTAAACACTAGTTGTGTCAAGTTTTTATCAAAATCACCCTCAGGTTCAGTAATTCACTAGAAGCACTCCCAGAACTCAATGAAACCTGTAATACTCATGGTGACATTTTATTACAGCTGCAGGATACAGATTAAAGCTTGCCAGGGGATGAAGCACATTCGACAGAGTCCAGGAGAAGTACCAAGCATGGCTCTTCCTTTGTCCTTTCCCCACAGAGTCATGGACAGTGTAGCTTTCCTGACATCAGTGTGTGACGATATGCGTGGAGTATATAGCTTCCCAGATAGGGAAGCTCACTTGAGTCTTGTCCAGAGTTTTCACAGGGGCTCATTCATGTACTGCTCATATGACTGAGCTTTAGTCTCCAGCCTCTCCATAGGTAGAACTAATACTGCATGCCCCGAAGCCCCATGGTAAGTCACATTGTTAGGCTGTCGAGTGGTCAAGGCCCACATGCAAACAAAGACCTCCTATTACACTTGCAAGGGCCTAGAGATCACCTCCTAGAAGCCAATGGCAAAGGCCAGTTCTCTTTTTGGGTAAGGCGGATTCTTCACTACACACAATTCTTTCAGATAATAAAAGCAGATGAGGCCCAACTGAAACAATAGTTCACAAATCTGTGACTACAAAGACCATGGCAGATGAAGTGACTCCTTGTTGTCTGCAGGATTAAAACATCTTCATTCAAGATTACATTTCCATATTCTAGATCCCACTCAACTTGCCCTTTATAAATTTCCTTCTGTAGTCAACTAGAATCATATTTCTTGGGCATGCCAAGTGCTTCCCTGCTTTGGAGCCTCTGCTCACACCACACTTGTATTCTCTTGAGATCTTTCAATTTTGTTGAGCCCGTCTTGTCTACAGTGCTCAGCCCAGGCCCCATCTCCTGCGGAAGCCCACTTTCACCACTTGAACCCTTCGATAGTCACTTTCTTTACTGAATTCCTGTAGCTAACATTACTCATATATCATTTATTTGTCTGTTAGCATATGGTTCCTTCCATTGATATTTTGTCTTTACAAGTAGATCTTAACCTCTTGCAAGTTAGGAACGTTATGGACTATACCTCATGCCTTTTTGATCCTGTAGATCCTAGTACAATGTCTTGCACATGGTAAGTGTTAGATAAATATTTGAATAGTAAGCTTTCATACAGACAGGTGCAACTAGGAACACATTGTTCAAATATAAGAGCTAAAACATCTTGTAAAAATAATCTAATTTATACTAACAGATTTCTGAGGTAACCATGTTAATCAAGAGAGTGTCAGAGTTATTTTTAGCAATTCATTGAAGGCATCTGCAAACATAAAGGTCAGCAAAATGCTGGAAAATGTCCAGAGAAGTATTGCCATCCTGCTTCCACCTCAGGGCTTTTGCACATGCTTTCCGAACCTTTGCCTGTAATGCTTTTTCTCTAAATATTTGAACACTAACTGAGAGAAGCAAACCCACTCTACCTGAAATATCATCCTATTCCTCACTATATCTTTATCGTTTTATTTTTTTATAGTACGTTTCACTAACCAATATTATATACATGTTTTTTATGTCTTTTTCCTCAACTACTAGAAATAAAGTCCATAGGGGAGGGACATTGGCTTGCTAACAATTATATCTTCTGCACCTAAAATAGTGTCTGATTCTTAGTAGGTACTCAGAAAAGTATGTGTTGAGTACGTGAACAAATTTGAACTATGCAGCAAATAGAAAACTTAATTTTTTATGTACATTCAATTTTTATGTCATTCAATTCAAGAAGGTTTATTGAGCTCAAAGAGTTTCAAAGAGAAGCATCTAAAGTGATTGAAGGAATGGTAGAATGTTTTATAAATTATTAAAAAAAATTCAACCTATAAAAACAATAACTAGTGTATACATGGTCAAAGTTAATAAAATTATAAAATGTAATGATTAGGCAAAAATAGGCATGTTTATCAAATGCTGGTTATCAGAAGCATTCTTTAAAGTTTTGTGGAAAAAATGAAAGTGTTATTTTTACACAATGGTTAGTAAATATGTGGCACTTAAATTTTTTATTTATTTTAAAAGGGTTTAAAGGGCTGTTTTGATAAAAATTATAACTAAGAAGTTTAAAATAATGCAAAATTAGAAATACATCTAACTTTGGAAAATAATAGCATGGAGTTCAGTTATTGTGCTTCATTTTAACAGGAGTTGCAGAATTTATCATTGCCTGTTGATACGAGTTTCCAAGACTGTCAAGTACCCCAGTTGAACCTTTATTTTGGGAGAATGAGTGTTCAGCAACCCTGGGAATGAGGACATATCCAGATATGGCTATAGATGCATTTGGAGTCTAAAAGTAACCCCACATATTCATCATTGAGAGGTATCTGACCTAGGTTCCATAGGATCTCTGGGAAATCCAGGCTGTGCTCATAGGCTGCAATGCTTCTTAGTCTTCTAGTTCCAAAGAATTGCTTTATTCTATTCACATACTTCCCACTGCAGTCCCAGCACTTACTTCAGGATTAAGGTATTCATCATGAATATTGACTGGTCTTATGAAGACACTACTTCCTCTCCTCTCTCTTCTCTTCCCCGCTGCCCTTTGTTCTCATTGTTGCTGCTCCCCGCTAAGCTAAGAGATTTCTTTCTAGGCGAAGGCAGAATATGGCTTATATTTTTGACCTTTGTGTCAGGCTTTGATTCTGAGACATTTGGCAGCACATGTGTACAATGCCCAGGCAGCAGCTTGCTAACAATATGATTTAGTTGTCGTTTATTTCTTTGCTTCCATATTACCCTGCTTATGCTGAGATTTTCCCCCCATATTCAAGGAAAGAAGGCTGGCAATGACCCAACCTTTTTGTGTTACTGTTTCTAGCTCGTGATTTTAGTAGCATGTTTGAAAGTAGAATGAACTTTTATGTTTTCTCCTTTCATCTCTGCCTCTTTGGATTTTTGGCAAACATCAAGGCAAATAAATCAGACCCACCACTGCAAACCCATCTGCTTTCAGGGACATGTAAGCTGACTAGTTTGTGATGTTTTACCATAGATCTATCTCCAACATAGAACTAAAGGAGGATCCCTGTGGAGTAAGAACAGCAGACACGTTTTAAGGTCAAGTTTTTTTAAAGCTCTGAATCATTTATCTGCTGACTGATTGTGGCTCTACACGCATGGTCTCCATTGGCATTTCTAATGACACTAACAAGTTGACATGATACTTACGAAGTTGAAATGATTTTGTAGTAGATGAAAAGTGAAAATGCAGTTATAGTTTGGATTTGAAAATAGGGATTAATAAGAAAAGATGCTGTCATTGTCGTAAAAATGTAGCAAATCAGGGTACAGCCAAAGGTGTTTGTTTATTAGGATATTACTTTTATACTTCATCTGGTGCTAAGGTCACATGTGAAAACACTCATCCTCATTGAAATACCTTTCCAGCTGTTGACAGCCTAGAAATTGTTTCCTAAGAAATAATAAGGTATGGTCATCCAAACCTGTCTTCCTAATACTTGTTGACACTTCAGTGCTGTATTCATTTCTTTCTCACAGCAAGCAAGTAAGTGATGATTCTCTTCAAATAGGAATTAAGAGGATTACAAAGATGTCAGGGTATATACATTATACTGGAAGAACAGCTCATGTAATACTCTTGATAGCAGGCTATAAATTGTCTCCACTTAAAATGATCAAAAGTTAATCGAGATACTTATCATACCTCTTGGTTTTAAACTGATCTTCAACAAGCTGAATTATATCCTCTGTTGGGCCATGGATTTTATCACACTAGGGATTGATGTATTTTTTAAGATAAGTTTTGACTTATGATTTAGCAGTTTGGAAATTAAAGAAAATCCTTGAAAGATAAACTAAATAGAAATTTCATTTCTATGTGATGGTAGTGTCAGGGGTGTGTGTCTGGGTGGGTGATAAAACTCAACTTTAAAGACTTTCTTCTAAACCTCTCACTACTACTGCCTGCTTCTGGTCAGCTTTTATGTGTGGCCCAACCTGATGCCTCCTTACACAGGATAGAAGATGATCTCAAGGACTTTGCCCATAGTTACTTTCTTGATGGTGATGGTCCAGAAGGGAGCCATGCAATAGTGACAGTGGCATTTGTTCTGTCCCTAACCATGACTTCAACCCTTATCTGATCCTCAGAAGCTGAATTCTAAAGTAATGAATGAAAATGGTAGCTGTTCTGACAAATTTAGCTTTTACCATACCCTGTCCTTCCCAGTCTTTTTTCTGGGTATATTTGTGTACATCTTCCTTTCTTGCATGAATATATGCAAGGCTGGGGCCAGAGTGTATATCAGTTGATGAAAACATCAATTTATCCAAATAATTGTTCACTTTTGCTTTTTTTCATGGATTAATAGAAACAAGGATAATTTCAGACACATAAGATACATGATAGAAAATTCAGAAGAGGGTATGTATGCATTAATGTATCATCATGCTGAAAGCTCAAAGGGTATTGGTTTCATATCATAATGTTCATGATATCCAAAGAAAAACAGTGGTTTATTTCATTATTTAAAGTGTACAAATACAGATGGATGTCTAAAATATACATTCACCAAAATTTTTAAACAGTTAAATGTGATTCTTAATTAAAAGGGCGAATAATAATAATTTTTATTTATTTCTTTAATGAGTATTCAATTTATACTAGGCAGTGTGCTAAGCACTTTACACACATTATCTTATTCTAAACAACATGAATTTGGTATTACCATCCCATTTTACAGATGAGGAAACCGAGTTTAATGAGATTAAATAACTTGTCTGAGATCCTGTAGGTGTTAAGTGGAGTAGCCAGAAATCAAACCAATGAGTTTGTCTGGCTCCAGAGCCACTAAACCACCATATTGGACTGAGGATCAGAATGGGAGATGCATCTACTGGGAAGTAAATTGTGGGTAAAGTTGTGAGTCTCTAGATATTGGTGAGTTAGCTGTCCATGAAAGAGTGAATTCTTCCCACTTCTCATTCTGAAGATAATTGTCAGGACTTATGGAGACCTTCCAAGAAAATGACCTCATATGAGTTTTGGTTGTGCTATAAAATGTTTTTAGCTATATTTTTAAAAAGGTTTTCACATGAAACTTTTTAACTCCAGATATTTGGATGGTGAATTATTTGGCTTCTTTTTTGTCCTTTTCTGTTCATTTTATTCCTTGTAAAAGTTGACAGCTATAATTGGAATAAGTCTTTAAAAAAAGAAAAAAGGAATGAATATTGAAGAGAAAAATGATTTTGTCTTCCTTTTACAATGTTAGGTTTAGTGACTCCCTAACTCAAATACTTTAATGATTGAGTGAGTAAATTTGGGGGATTAGATGTGGATTCCTGAATATATACTGTTCCTATTCTCAGCAGTATGGGTAATTGGGAGATGATTAACTTTAGCTTTTGCTTTGAAAACACGATTATTTTCTCTAATCTAGTGTGCCATTTCATTCATATTAGTCTATTTGTAAGACTCTAGTGTACCTCTTTCACTTATATGAAAGGGATCAGTGAATAATGTAGCAAAATAGCTTATTTAGTTAATAAAGTGAAGTTCCAGAAATTATTCCCTTAGCCAACTGAGAGCAATATGAAGGAAGAAAACTCTAGAAACACACATATGTAGAAAGCATTTAAAAGTAATCATAGGAAGGGAAAGTTTACTAAGTACAGAAAAGTTTATGATTTTTATTTTCATTTGATTTTGCCCCTTTATTTTTTAAAACAAACAAGGAAGATTCAAGTATTCATAGAAAAAAAAATTAATCAGTGTTATACAAAGTTATTTCCTAGAAATTTTTGCTCAATTTCCCTTTCTCTGAATCAGGCTGTTGGTACCATTTAAACACAGCATGATGCCAGTAGAGTAGGCAGTTTCTAGGGAATATAGTCCAATGATTTCTCTCCCTCAACATCTCAAAAAGTGCAAAAAGAGATATCCTGTGAACCATTCTACATGTTTGCCCGTAAAATAGTTCAGCTTGGGAGGACATTTTCATTGGTTATTTTTTCAAATAGTTTGTAAGTGGAGACTTACTGTGTGGAAAGAGCACCCTTCTGTTGGAGAAAACCTGGGCAGTGAAAACTCATCTGCCTGGTACCAGATTCCCCTACTTAGATTCCATAACAGACCAGATAAACCATACATTTCATAATATATCTCTTTATACATTACCTTTATATTTACCGTATTCTAAACCCCCTATCTCACCCCAGTTTTCTTTATCATTAGAAATTACATTTACTGTGATAAATATAAACTTTCTATGTATCCTTTTACTTAAGTTATGGTAATTTTTTGAAAGTTCCATTTTTATTCAGTTTTAGCATTCCATTCCGGTAAGCCATCAGAATTTTCTCTGGACTGATTTGTAATATGTTTGATGTTTCCTAGCAAATTTGGAACTTTTCAGTTTTCATCCTTTCTCTACGTGATATAAGATCTAATTACCACCCAGCATGATATAGCAGCTGAAATGAAAGAGGCAGCAAGAGAAGGCACTGGCTTAACTTAGAGCTAATCAACTACTTCCTTCTTATGTACTTCTCAGCTAGAGCGAAAAAGAGAAATAGCATTATTAAAGTAACTCATGTATTAAAACTCATTTTTTTTCTTTTCTTGATTTTTACTGAAAGAGGGGATTTGTTCAAATCTTTATGGGAGCGAGACATTAAATAATACTTTTAATTTGCATTAGTAGTCATTGATGCTTCTTTAATTGTGCAGAATGTTTTCATTATTGGGGTTGGTAGAAGTAGTCCCATACCGTTTTCTTGACATTTAAACAGATAAAAACATTAACAGAAGTAAAATAAAATCAAGTGAATGATTAATCAATTTTTATAAGGCTTAGAACTTACGGATCTTGAATCTGTCTGGAAAAACAAAAAACAAAAAACCTCTAAATTTATCTTTAAAGCATATGTCATTTTAATATGTTGGTTTGAGGGCTTTTTATTTTCTGAAGTGAGTGAGTTGGGTAATTACCCATTGGGAGGAAAGATTGATAATATTTTTTATTTTTTAAATGACTATGGTCTGAGTTTTCACATATCAGATTGTCAAAAATTAAAAAGTCAAATAATACTTGGTTTGGGGCAGGTGTGGAGAAACACATACTCTACCACTGTTTGGATTATGTGTTGGTACAATGGAAATGCATATTCATTGACCTAGCAATTCCACCTCTAGGAATATATCTTGAACGTGTATGTATAAAAATGTTCCTAGTGATATTATTTGTGATATAAATAGAAAAAATGCAAAAAAAATCATTAATAAGAAAATATTGAATAAATTATGATATGTCCATATCCATGTGTGCCTCATTATTTTTAATAGTTGCTATTAAAGAGAATAAAATACATTTGCATGTACTGATCAAGAATATTCTATAAGTTATCCCATTAAGTGAAAAGAGCAGATAGTTTTCTTCTATTTGTGCTTCAAAAAGCAAAGGATGGAGATGTGTGTATATAACTTCCCTCCCTCCCTTCCCCCTCACATAAACACACAGTCACAAGTCTAAAGATAGATGGATGAAAGGACACAAAAGAAATTGTTGATAGTATTTATCTCTGATGAATGGGACTATGGGTCTGGGATGGAAGGCAGTTTTTTTTGTTTTTTGGTTTTTTTTTATGGAGAGGGCAGCATACTACTTTTGTGCTGTTTGAAATTTTTTGACATTATTTTTCATAATTAAGAAATTTTAAATTAATGACCAAGTCTTTTTTTTTTTTTTTTTTTAGGACTCAGCCCAGGAGAGTGTTATTACTCGAGATATTCATCGTACATTTCCTGCACATGATTACTTTAAAGATACTGGAGGAGATGGCCAGGAATCTCTGTACAAGATCTGCAAGGTAGGACCCTCCACCTTAATTTTTTCTAATTTATTATATAGGGCTATATTTTAGGAACCCATCTTAAAGATTTTTAGATTGGCACTGTGCCATGTTCTCTGCTTTATACTTACACTACCAGATCCTCAGTACTGAGTCCTGAGGGTGACTTTTGGGCTGCATGTTCTGTGCCTTCTTGTGAGGGAAGAGGTGTAGTATGACCTCAGTTTGGCTTTGATGCTAACAGGAAAGGAACAGAAGGTCCTCTCAGGCTACTGCAGTAAAGGCTCAGAGGAGTCCTGATGACTCTGTTCATCTGACAAGGTAATGTGGCAGTTGTCTCAATTTTTTGACAGTAGGCAAGAGTAAGAAACAGTGTGGCACCTGTTTTTGAACACTGGTAAGTTCTCTGATATTGTTGATGTATTCTGAGTTATGTCACATCATACATCTTTGTGCAGTTTTTATATCCCATTTTGAAATCTTTCTTCTCCCTCATTATTAGTAGATCTGGAAGAAAACTGTCTCCTGACTTTCAGTACGTATGCGTTGCTTGGATAAAAAAGGCTCTGTGTTTAATAGTGGAGAATAGCTATCAGACTATTAATTTCTCAAAGTTATATTAGAAACGCAGAATGAGTTTTCAAATCATTATATGTCGTTAACTTATATTGTCCATGCTAATCGAGGCCAAAGACTCAAAATTGCAAAATTTCCATCAAATAAAGTTTTACCCTTTATCCTCAAAGTTAAGATGCCTTGCAAAGTGTGATGGGTATACTCAACATTTGTCCTTACCTACCATTCCACTAGAGATTGTTGATGAATAGTGAACAACACCAAAAATCTTGTAATAATATGGAGAAAAAACAAACACCATGGCTAATTTTCAAGTTAGGTAATAAGTTTCTGAATAATCAAATTTAGCCTTTTATTAAGTAGCAAAGATTAGCCAGTAGGTAGTCAGAAATATACTCACATATCAGTATCATTTAATATTTACTGTGTTTTTTTAAAATGGCACTTATAAAGTACTACCTGCATATGCTAACCAAGTAGGATTGATGTTTAATTCTGCAAATGGCACACTTTGCCTAAAATCCTTCTTGCATGTTTGTGTTTTAGCTCTCTGCCTACTCCTGTCTTGTCTTGTCTTTATTTTTTCTTTTCTCTTGATGTAGCCATTTTGGAGGATTATAAATGTACACACTGATCAGAAATCTGTTTTTATATGGATATATCATTTAGAGCCTGAAATGCATAACTAACTTAAAGTCTGAGAGTGTACTAATTTCTAGAAGGTGATATGTCATCTAGTTTTTAAAATGCCAAAAATAATCAAACACCACAAAAAAATGTATAATATATTCATTATATGCTTGTGAAAGGAAAACCTAATTATTAAAAAAAATTTCTACCAGTATTTTTTTAAAATAAATTTATTTATTTATTTATTTTTGGCTGCATTGGGTCTTTGTTGCTGCACACGGGCTTTCTCTAGTTGCGGCACATGGGGGCTACTCTTCATTGTGGTGCGCGTGCTTCTCATTGCATGGCTTCTCTTGTTGCGCAACACAGGCTCTAGGCACACGGGCTTCAGTAGTTGCTGCACACGGGCTCAGTAGTTGTGGCTCGTGGGCTCTAGAGCACAGGCTCAGTAGTTGTGGCACATGGGCTTAGATGCCTTGCGCCATGTGGGATCTTCCCGGACCAGGGCTCGAACCCATGTCACCTGCACTGGCAGGCAGATTCTTAACCACTGCACCACCAGGGAAGCCCTCCACCAGTTTTGAAATTCTACAAGCTAATTAGTCTCTGGCTTGTGTAAGGAAGATATCAAAATTTATATAGTTTCTAAGTTATTTAGAAAGGTCTGGCTTATAGTATATGGAACAACATTTTTCTCCTAGCATTTAGTATATTTTCAGCCATTCAGTAACTTTTCTCTCAATTTTTCTCTGATTGATACTAGATACTTTTTTTTCACATAGCTAAAACAGAAGGCTCTATGTGCTTGCAGCCTCTGCCTTACAGTTTTGCTCCATTGTAGTAAAAACAGTATTTGCTTCATTTTGTAATATTTAGAGGGGAAATATCTGAAACACTACTAAACACAAAGATAAAAGTTAAGTAGTTGGTACATTTAAGTAGCTGATAGCCCTTGCTTTCATATTGCAGATAATCCAACCTTGAATTCACTAGAAAGCATTTGTTATACATTCACACAGCTTGTGTAACCATTTTAAATTATCAGTGTGTATTTTGTAACATGATTAAACAGTTTTAAATCTCTTTCTGAGTAAAGATTATCATAAAAATATAGGTCTAAGACATATTATAATTACTGAGTAGCTTAAATTGCACTAAATTTTATGGAAAACAAAAGAATCCTGTTAAAAACATTACAAAATTCAAGGTAGTAAATAAAAGTTGATAAGGCTTTTAATATTGTACTAAAATATATACTACCTAAACATAACTTTTCAATAGTCTTTGATAATGGAGGAGAGCAGAGATGAATATATCAGAAAATGTTGGAGAAACCAAAATTTGCTGGGTTCCTACCATGTGGACCTCTTGGTTTTTAATTGACACAATTCCTTCTCCTCTTGACCTACTATGATTTAGTAGTCTAGTCCTCATGCAGGGAAACCTCAGATGGTGGTGATAATCACAAAGAGGAGAGCCTACTTATGAGTAATTTAGAATTGAATATTCTTCTCAAGTTTGTACATCTACTTTCCTTTGCTTTTTGTATTCAATTTGAGCCATATGGCCTTTGTCCTACCATGTATGACTTTTAAGGTCACTAAGTGTGGTCTGCCTGTTCTGTCATTTTTATTTCTAGAATAATATCTAACATCATACCTCACATTCTTGGCAATAAAACTGAGTTTCCATTCTGGATACCTTGCACAAAACTGAAGAAACATTAATAAAACCTTGACCTTAAATCAGCCACTTTGTTATATAATGTGTAAATAAGGAAAGTTTTGCTTCTTCTTTTCCAATTCTTATTCTTTTTTTTCCCTTAATTATTTTCTTGTCTTACTGCACTGACCAGAACCTCCATTATAGTGCTAAAATGAAGTAATGATAGTAGACATCCTTGTCTCACTCCTGATTGTAAATGAAATGCATTTAATGATTTACCACTAAGAATGGCGGTATTCACATCAGCAGCACACCTATAGAGTTCTTTTTAATACAGTACCTTCCATTTGTTATAGTAATTTCAAATTTACAGAGTATTTCCGTATATATTACCTCATTTATTTCTGACAACTCCTCATCAATGGAGCCTATTCTAGAAATATAATATGCTGTGCTGTTAAATTGAGACAGAAATTTATTGAGAGAATTTCAGTTAGAATAAGTACAGAAATCAACTCTGGTTTCAAGGATATAAGAGTCTGACTTTGGAGCTGAAAAGTTTTCTGTGACTCTGGTGAAATGAGGAATGATCTGAACTGTCAGATTAGAGGGAGGACTGTTAAAACTCGCTGTCATGTTTTAATGGCCCTGTCAATTTTAGTTTTTGCCTCTTAATATCTTTTTCAGAGTAGGAGGAAATCGAAGTGGTTCAGAGATTCTTCTGTTGTCATAAATTTATGCGTGGAAGTAGAACTGAAAGTATAATAGGATTCATAGGATTCTGGAAATTAGATGGTTTTGACATCCCTCCCTCCTTCCCTCCTTTCCTCCCTCCCTTTCTCACTCCCTCTATTCTCCCTTCTCTCCCTCCCTCCCTTCTTCCCTCCCTCCCTCCCTCCTTTCTTTCCTGTTAGTTATGTCAATAACATATTTTAAAATAATGTCCTTTAAAGGAGGAAAACTATACCACTCCTCCCCAAGTATCCTTAGGACTTTTCTAATTTACATATGATGTAAAATCTGGTTTTAGTTGGGAGACAGGTTGGCATAGTTTAAAGGACTAAACATTAAGAGGTCTGGTTCTGGTCTTGATTCCTCCTCTAAGCAGATCTAAGACTTTGGGAAAATCACTTTTTAAAGTTCCTCCTCAGTAAGCCTGTGGGGTGTGATAAGATTATTCTAATTACAATTTGCTATGATTTTAAGTGTTGTTTAAATTTTTTTTTCCAAAATATAGCATATTGAATGCAGAATTTAACAGTTAATTCCTGTGTTAGGTGTTAGCTCTGTTTATCAATACCAGGACTATAAAGGAATGTGATTTTACTTTGAAAACTTTGCCTGGCTTTCTGTTATTATGTTTGGGAGTGTGTTTCATGCACACATGAAATGTAGTGCATTTAGTGATTACTTCTAGATATACATCTCTTTATAAGACCTAAGACGAGTCAGTCATAGTAATTAGCTAAAACATTGTTCACAACAGAATAGATTGAATTGACTCTTGTGCCATTTAATTTGAGGCATATTGCTTTTTCACATTTTCTGATTACAGCAACTGCTTTATATCAAAGAGGCTACGGCTGTGAACTGAATGGGAGGGGTTGAATATATTACAGAGAAATCAATACCTTTGTTCATCTGGGTTAATAATTTGATAGTATAATGGTTTGTAGAAGGACAAAAATAAACTTAACCCCTGTCGCAGCAAATATTTTTCTCAAAACAAGATTGGATTTAATATAAGAACTAAAGCATTTCAGGAGTTATTTTGATACCAAAGTAATGAGTGATCTGATGCTTGATTTTGAAGAATGTAAATGATCACCAACTCTTGTGAAATTAGATATAATCATACATTATTTATATTGTTTTCTAGATTTATGGGGGTATTTGTGATTATAGGGCTGAATTGTTCTTCATGGAGTCGACAGTAGTCTCCATAGTTTTCTATCTATTTGACTACTCGTAATGCATCTCCCTTCCTTGGGGTTCCTGAATGATCCCTAGTTTTGTTTTTTTTGTTTTTTTGTTTTTTTTTTTGTGGTACGCGGGCCTCTCACTGTTGTGGCCTCTCCCGTTGCGGGGCACAGGCTCTGGACGCGCAGGCTCAGCGGCCATG
>NC_041217.1:45092993-45097642 GCF_002837175.3 Physeter macrocephalus
GGGCACGAACCCGTGTCCCCTGCATCGGCAGGCGGACTCTCAACCACTGCACCACCAGGGAAGCCCATCCCTAGTTTTAATGACAGATTTTCTGAACACATTGTAGCCCGCTATTCTTTACTCTACATAGCCCAATTTTACCAACAGCTTGAGCAACCTGTGGGGCTCCTCCTACTCATGTCCTTGGAATCTGATTGGCCCCAGAATGAGGGCTCTTTGGTGTGGAATGACAGGCATTCCTGGATCAAAATTCACCGAAAGGATTTAGTTTAGAGCGGTACCTAGGGGGAATAAGGCAGCCTTTGGAGAATCAAGCAGGTCTTTTCTGTTCTCTGTGTACCTCCTCTCTCACCCTTGGGTTGCTGGCGTGCTTCTTTGAATTACAGTAACCTTCTAAGGCAGATCCAAACGGGGGGGCTGCTGAGGAGTCCTTTGAGCCCCTGGGGGCACTCTGCTTTGCCAGCACATCCTAATGAACAGTGAATTAAGTGGTTTCAGAAGACCTTGAGGGATAGCAGAGTATTCTCAAACAAATTAATTTCCTTAAGGAAAAATTAATTCTTTCAGGCCATACAGGAAGGCTTGGAGTACCTTCCTAATATTCAGATGATGATTGACATAATCACAACAGTAACAGTGGAAACTTGTGAAGCACTGTGGTTTAGAAAACCCTTCTGTACATGTTGTTATTTGATCCCCATAGGTCCTCCCTAAGGCAGGAAGAATTTCCTGCATTTTATAGATGAACTCCAGAGAAACTAAATTATCAGCCTAAAATTATATAGCCACTAAATGGCAGAGACTAATTTGAAACCAGATCTGTTAGCTTAAAATTCTGTAATATTTCTACAATACTATTATGATTGTACATGTGTGATGAAGAAGAAAAATTATGATTTATTAAATACCTCCTGAATACCAGAAACTATGCTGCGCACTTTTACACACATCATGTTATGTATTTTGACAGTTATCCTGGAAATAAAAACTATATTTCTGTTCTTGTACTTAGGATAAATGCTCAGGAAGGTTAAAAGCATTTACTCTTATCACACGGATAAGAAACTTTGAAACTAGTATTCCATTCTAGGCAGGTCTGTCGAACTGCAGAGTCCATGTTCTTTGTACTATGGTGGCTTTTCTTAGTGTTAGAGGGACAATATTTAAACTGCAAGTGAATCTTAGCATCATTATTGCAAGTGAAATCCAGTGGGGTAGAAAATATTTTTCTGTCAGGCTAAAAATTAAATGTGAAGAAGAAAATGATCTTATATGCTTATGTATATCAATGTCATAATAATAAGGAGAAAATCAGGGACACCAGTGTGGTCTTCACCAAAGTACTTGGAGTTACTCAGGCTCCTAGTCAAGGTAAATGTTTTGATTATTTTCTTCCTGGTACAGCCAGTACAAGATTAGTCAGAAGATAGTACAAGAACATGCTTTGGGGGTCCCACAAAAGAAAAATAAATTCATCTTTAATAATTTCATCTAGAATTTTATAATCTGAAGTTCTAGAAAGAAGTTATGTTAATTTCAGCATGCAACTTTTGATACCTTTTTCAAAAAATCTTTAGATTATTTGAACTACATATGGGGAATGGGCACCATAATCTCTTCAGTGCTTAGGGCCTTTAAAGGTTTTAATGAGACCCTAGGGACTTCTAATAGTAATAAATAGAAATTGGATATCAACCTTACAAAATTGTGGCTTTTTCTTGTAGCTGGTTGTAAGAAGGCAGAGTCTTCATTTTTTCCCCCAGTTTTATTGAGAATAATTGACATACATCAGTGTATAAATTTAAGGTGTACTTAAAAAATTTTTTCAACATGGCTTGACTTACATATATTGTAAAATGATTACCGCAAAAAGTTTAGTGAACATCCATCTTCTCAGGTAGATAAAATAAAGAGAAAAGAAAAATTTTTTCTCCTTGTCATGAGAGCTCTTGGGATCTACTCTCTTAACAGCTTTCCTACATGTCACACAGCAGTGTTAACTGTAGTCATCATGTTGTACATCCTTACTACTTATTTACCTTATAACTGGAAGCTTGTACCTTTTAACACCTTCCTCCACTTTCCCCTCCCTCCACCCCCACCTTTGGTAGTCTGGTAATCACAAATCTGATCTCTTTTTCTTTGAGTTTGGTGTTGTGGTTTTGTTTTGTTTTGTTTGATTCCACATACAAGTGAGATCATACAGTATTTGACTTTCTCTGTCTTACTTATTTCAGTTAGCATAATACCTTCAAGGTTCATCCATGTTAGGCCTTCACCTTTATAAAGAACAGTTTCCTTAAAAATCACTTTAGGTCTCATTGTTACCATTAAAAATTTTTAGTAAGTCTAACATTTAATACACACATAGTAGAGTGCACAAATACTGAGGCTATAATTCAGTGAATTCTTACCCAGTGAACATTGCTGTGTAAGCTCTAGGACAAAGATAAAGAATTTTGCCAGCACTCTGGAAGCTTCCCTTATTTTCTCTGCTAGTAATTACTTCCCCCAAAGTAGATAAGACATATAGATCTAATGTACAGTATAATGAAAATAGATGTCAGCATTCTGACATCTATTACCATATATTAGTATTGCCTCATTTTGAACTTTATTTTTTCCTTGTTGTTTTATTGAGGTATAATTGACATACCACACTCTATATGTTTAAGGTGTACAGCCTAATATTTGGCTTACCTACATCATGAAATGATTACCACGATAAGTTTAGTGAACATCTGTCATCTCATACAGATACAACATTAAAGAGATAGAAAAAGTATTTTTTTTCCTGTGATGAGCACTCTCAGGATTTACTCTCTCAACAGCTTTCATGTATAATGTACTGCCTTTATCCAGTTCCCTCTCCTCACCCCCTGCCTCTTGGTAACTACAAATCTGATCCTAATTTGTTTGTTTGTTTTTAAAGTATAATTGACCTGCAATACTATGTTAGTTCCTGTTACACAGCATAGTGATTTGATACTACTATATATTTCAAAGTGATCATCATGATAAGTCTAGTTACCATCTGTCACCAGATGAAGATATTACATAATTATTGACTATATTTCCCATATTGTACATGTCATACGTGTGACCTCTTTTGGATCTTTAAAAAATTGACTTTCACAAAATGTATCTTGTTGTGTATAGTTTCTTTTGTTTCCATTGTCTATGAGGTTTAACCATGGTATTGTACTTGGCAGGAATTCATCATTTTCATTGCTGCATAATATTCCATGGCAAGACTATATCACAATATATTACCCATTCTACTCTTGGTGGGCATTTGGAGTTGTTTTCAGTTATGAATAATGCTGGTATGTGTACACTTGTATTAATAATGTTTTTGTGCACACATGTATGCATGTCTGTTAGATATCTATTAGGAATAGAATTTCTGGGTCAAAGGATATGGGCATGTTCACCTTTGGTAGATATTGCCAAACAAATTTTCAAAGTTTAACCATTTACATTTCAAATAGCAGTGTATAAGAATTCCAGTTGCTCTGGACTTCCACCAAAACCTGATAAACTTTTAAATTTTAAGCATTTTGGTGGATGTGTAGTGGTTATCTCATTGTGGTTCACATGCATTTCCCTTATGACTGTCAAGGATCAGCATCTTTTCACATGCTTGTTGTCCATTAGGATATCCTCTATCATGACAAACCTGTTTGTCTTTTGCTTAATTTAACAACTGGGTTTTCTCTTATTGCTTTGTAGGAGATTTTTTTGTATATCCTGGGTATGAATTCTTTTTTAGATATATGTATTGCAAATGTTTTCTCTATGGCTTGCTATTTTACTCTATTAATGGTATCTTTTGATAAACAGAAGCTATTAATTTTAAAGAGGCCAGATTTATTAATCTTTCCTTTTGTGGTTAGTGTTACTGTGTCCTGCTTAAGAAATACTTGCCTAGCCCAAAGTCAAGAAAATATTCTCTGATGTAATCTAGAAATGTTATTCTGTTGCTTTTTACATTGAGGGTTATGATCCATCTACAATTGATTTTTGTATAAGGTAGAAGTCAAGGTTTATTTTCTTTCCATATGTATTTCTAATTGGTCCAGCATTGTTTTTAAACAATCATTCTTTCTCCATTGTATTGCTGTAGCATCTCTGTTATAAATCAGATCCATGTATACATGGGTCTGTAGCTGGACCATTCAACTTTTTTCCATAATTCTGGCTTTCTTTTTAATTTCTTTTTGTTGTTGTTGAATATATTTGACATATTATGTAAATTTAAGGTTTTACAACATGTTAATTTGATACATTTATATATTTTAATGTGATTGCTGTTGTATTGGTATTTAGCACCTCTATTACATTACATAATTATCCTACCTTTTTAGTGGATGGGATAATTAAGTTTTAGTCTCTTAACATCTTTGATGATTATAGTAGAGTATTGTCTATTTTCATTATACTGTACATTAGATCTATATGTCTTATTTACAACTCATTGCAAGTTTATACCCTTAAGGAGCATCAATCTTATCTCCCCACTAAACACTGCATGTGGTACGTGGGCCTCTCGCTGTCGTGGCCTCTCCCGTTGTGGAGCACAGGCTCCGGACGCTCAGGCTCAGCGGCCATGGCTCACGGGCCCAGCCGCTCCGCGGCATGTGGGATCT
>NC_041217.1:45097662-45105304 GCF_002837175.3 Physeter macrocephalus
CGGCTCACGGGCCCAGCCGCTCCGCGGCATGTGGGATCTTCCCGGACCAGGGCATGACCCGTGTCCCCTGCATCGGCAGGTGGACTCCCAATCACTGCGCCACCAGGGAAGCCCTACTCTCTGTTTTTTTAGGAGTTTGACTTTTTTAGATTCTACAGATAAGTGATATAAAATAGCAGTTGTCCTTTTTTGTCTGACTTACCTTGCTTAGCATAATTTGCTCAGGGTTTATCCATGTTGTCCCAAATGGCAGGATATCCTCCTTCCTCATGGCTGAAAACATTCCATTACTGTATATATACACATCATTTTTACCCATTCATTCATTGATGGACATTTAGCCTGTTTCCATATCTTGGCTATTGTGACTAATGCTGCAATAAACATGGGAGTGCATATATCTCTTAAAAATGATGTTTTCATTTCTGGACCACTCTATGCCATTGATCTGCTTATCTATCTTTATACCAGTACCACACTATTATAATTAAAATAGATTTACAAGAAGTCTTATTATCTGGTGGTGCTGGGCCTACAACTTTGTTCTGCTTCAAAATTATTTTTACTATTTTGGTCCTTTGTAGTTCCATATTTTAGAATCAGCTTGGCAGGGGAAAACTTGCTTTGAGTCTTTTTTTTTGCAGTACGCGGGCCTCTCACTGTTGTGGCCTCTCCCATTGTGGAGCACAGGCTCTGGACACGTAGGCTCAGCAGCCATGGCTCACGGGCCCAGCTGCTCTGCGGCATGTGGGATCCTCCCAGACCGGGGCACGAACCCGCGTCCCCTGCATCGGCAGGTGGACTCTCAACCACTGTGCCACCAGGGAAGCCCGAGAATTTTGATTGGTATTACATTGAAGAAATAGTTCATCAATTTTATTATCAATAGTTTTGTCAGAGAGCCAACTTTTGGCTTTGTTGATCTTATCTATTCGGCATGTGGGACCCTCCCAGACCGGGGCACGAACCCGCGTCCCCTGCATCGGCAGGTGGACTCTCAACCACTGTGCCACCAGGGAAGCCCGAGAATTTTGATTGGTATTACATTGAAGAAATAGTTCATCAATTTTATTATCAATAGTTTTGTCAGAGAGCCAACTTTTGGCTTTGTTGATCTTATCTATTATATATTTGCTTTCTATTTCATTGATATCTGTATTTTTTCTTTTTCAATAAAATTCTGCATGTTAAAAAAAATTAATATCACCCAAAAAAGTTCCCTAATGCCCCTTTGCAGTCAATCCCCCCACCTATACCTGACCCCAGGCAACCCCATTATCTTCTTTCTCCATTATAGATTAATTTTCATTTTATAGAATTTAATGTAAATGAATCATACAGCACATATTTCTGCTTCTCTCCAGCATAATGCCTTTGAGATTCATGTCATTGAGTGTTTTAGTGTTCTGTTCTTTTTTATTGCTGAGTAGTATTCCATTGTAACCTCTCCAATTTTGATGTCATATTTTATTATCATTTCGTTTTAAATATTATCTAATTTCCATAGTGATTCCTTTGATCCATCACACTCATTGATTTCTAAGTTCATTTTTTTGGGGGTATTGATTTCTAGCTTAATTTCACTATGGTCAAAAATATGCTCTGTGTGATTTAAAAACTTTGGAGTGTTGAGACTTGCTTTATGACTGAACATGTCCTGTTTTGGTTTCAATTAGATAAACTTTGTAATCATGTTTTTCTGATTTTCTTTAGAGTTACTCTCTTTGTTGTTATGTGTTTTGGTTTTGGTTTTGGTTTTTGTCTGTTCTATCAGTTAGTGATGAAATTGTGCTAAAATTCCCAACTATGAGTTTTGGACTTGTCTATTTTTCCTTTTAATTTTGCCAAGTTTTGCTTTATGTATTTTGAGGTTATGTTATTAAGTGCATACAAATTTAGTATTGTTATGTCTTCGTATTGAATTAACCTTATTATCATTATAAAATGTCTTTCTTCTTGCTAGTTTGAACTTCAATATAAGTATGTCAACCTTAGCTTTATTTTTGCATTGTAATACTTTTAATATCCTTTCATTTTCAATTGAGCCCTTGTATTTACAGTGTGTCTTCTTTAAGCATCTTATAATTGAATTTTTAAACTATATACAATCTTATCTTTTTATTGGGGTATTGAGTATATTTACATTTAATGAACTTACTGACGTAGTTGATTTTAAACTTAAGATCTCACTATTTGTGCTGTATATGTCTCATCTGTTACTCATTTTTTCCTCTTTTTTTCCATTTTCCACACTGTAACTATTAGTTATGCAGTTTTTATGCTTTTCGTAGTTACCCTATTAGTTATGCAGTTTCATGCTTTTAGTAGTTATGATCACAATGTGCATTCTTTGCTTATTAGAATCCACCTTAAATGATCAGTCACACCTTAAGTGATCAATCACTTAAATCATCGATCACTTCCAGGATAATGCAAGAAACTTATATCACTTTAACTCCATGTACCACTTTCTGCTTGTTGTTCTGTTTTTGTCATGTATTTAATTATGTTTGTGTATCAGTACCCCCCCCCCCCGCAAACACACACACAGGATGTTATTTTTTGTGTCTTAAACCATCAGTGTTCATTTAGACTTATTCACCTACGTATCTGTTCTTGTGCTCTTCATTTCTTTCTGCATTGCCTGAGTACCGCTGAGATCATATTCCTTATGCTTAAAGATTTGCTTTATATTATTATGCTTTAATATTTCTTTAGTGAAAGTCTGCTGATGAAAATTCTTTCATTCTTTACTTTTCTGAGAACCTCATAATTTTGTCTTTATTTTGGAAAGATATTTTCATTTGGTTC
This sequence comes from Physeter macrocephalus, assembly GCF_002837175.3. Classification (NCBI taxonomy): domain Eukaryota; kingdom Metazoa; phylum Chordata; class Mammalia; order Artiodactyla; family Physeteridae; genus Physeter; species Physeter macrocephalus. The sequence continues at coordinate 45,100,474 of NC_041217.1, forward strand.
TAGGTTGGTGTTATTTTTCCTTAGGATTTTAAAGATGCTATTCTATTGTCTTCAGGCTTTCATCATTTTTGTTGAAAGATGGCTATCAGTATTATCATGGTTTCTTTAAAGATAATGCATCTTTTTTTCTCTGCTTTAAAATTTTTTTATTTATGTTTGTTTCTTCTATAATGTGTCCTAGGTGTGGTTTTCTTTATACTGCTTGGAGTTTGTTACTGAATCTGCAGCTTGACATAGCTTGTCACTTTTAGAAAATGCTTAGCCAATATCTCCCCAAATACTGTTTTGCCTCTGTCCTCTATTCTGGATGTCCAAGTACTAATATTTTACTATCCCTATGTCTTTTACCCTATTTAATATATTTCCATCCTTTCTTGGTGGCTCCATCTGGATATTTTTTACTAATCCTTTCTCCAGTCTATTGAATTCTTAATTATTGTTGTTTTATTTTTCAGTTCTAGAATTTCCATTTGATTCTTTTTAAAAGTAGATTCCAGTTCCTTGGTGAAACTATTTTTTTATTTTCTTGAACAGATTAATCATAGTTATTTGAACGTCCAAGTCCGATAAAGTCTAATATCTGATCACCTATGAATGTATTCCTATTTTCTCTTGATTTTTATTTATTTGCTCATTTTTTTCATGCTTGATCATATTTAATAGAATTCTGGGTCTTGTGTATGAAAAATTATAAAGGCTTTGGATGATGTTATTCATATTTTACTCCAGAGCAGATTCAATTTTCCTCTGGTAGGAAGATGGAGTATGGGGTATACCTTTGAGCCAGTTTTGACTGTTTCTTGCTTAGAGAGTGAGTTTCCAGGATCTCAACTAAAAGTTTGAGGTATTTACTGGAGACCTTCGTCTTTGAGGGGCCCCCACCCTTTAATTTTCATGTCCCTGACAGTATGAAACCACTGAAATCTCTGATTAACTATTCTTAGCATTATTGCAGGCAGTTTTCTGCAAATTTCCCCTTCTATAAGATATATTTAGCTTCTGTGAGGAAATATGAGAGATCAAACTTTTATAATGTTTTCCTAAAACTTTTCAGTAGACATATCGTTGGTTAATAGTTTCAGATTTTCCGGAGGAGAGGGGAAACTTTCACTGATGATCTTGTTTACAGTGGGATAATAGATTATCATACTGATAAATCTTAATCTCTCAGAGTAAGAGCTTATTTAGTTTTTTCCCCCTCCTTTAAATCACTCATTTCACATTTTATGTTTTAGAAGAATTGGCTAATTCTGCTTCATTGCCAAGGACAATTGTGTTTGTAGCTATTCAGAACATCAGATGCAAGCTTACACATATACATACACATAAAAATAGATCTTAACCTAAAGTTGAAAAGCTTCACTCGTGTGTGTGTGTGTGTGTGTGTGTGTGTGTGTGTGTATGTGTGTGTTTGGGGGTTAACTTCATGCTTAGCTTTTGCATAAATATTTCAAAAAATTTTTTATATTTGTTAGTATCACTAAAGTCTTACATTAGGGATGTTTTGGAGGGTTTTGTTCTCTTTAATACACATATTCTATGAGTCAGAGCTCAACTGGGAAGATATAATGTTATTTTATTTTATTTTATTTTATTTTTTTTTGTGGTATGCGGGCCTCCCTCTGCTGTGGCCTCTCCCGTTGCGGGGCACAGGCTCCGGCTAGAGTGTTGTCCTAACTCCTTTGGCAGGAGTTGTATCATCCTGCTTGGCTCTGTTCTCGTCTGTCCTCTGTCATGATGGCAGTGGTGGTGATGACGTGTATGTGTGCAAGGGGAGAGGCTTAGGAGTGAGCTAGGATCCTGTCCTGAATTACTGGATTGCGTCCTGATACCAACATAGTATTGAGAAACCCAACACAGCATCCCACATACCTTTCATGTGTTTTCACTGGTTTACTGCTGCCACTATGTTCAAATTACTAGACTGAAAAATCTTTGTTATTGTTGATGAATTAAGTGATACTTAATGGAAACTAGAGATTGGACACATTAACACTTTTTTTTTTTTTTTTTGTGGTACGCGGGCCTCTCACTGCTGTGGCCTCTCCCATTGTGGAGCACAGGCTCCGGACGCGCAGGCTCAGCGGCCATGGCTCACGGGCCCAGCCGCTCCGCGGCATGTGGGATCTTCCAGGACCGGGGCACGAACCCGCGTCCCCTGCATCGGCAGGCAGACTCTCAACCACTGCGCCACCAGGCAAGCCCATAATAATGTTATTTTAAATGTGGAATTCTTCTGCAACTGTAACAATAAAAAGGTCAAGTTTGTGAAGCTGGAGCCCTGGAAAGAGAATGAGTGATTTGTAACGCTCTTCAGAGTGTCTGAATAGATTTAAACAATTTCTTTATGTGCTTGGCCCCGTAAGAGCTTTTCTTGAAATAGCTTTGTAGTTTCTGTGGAGCCTGTAGTCTTTCAACTATAAGTCTAATTGAAGCTGTCACACCATTATTAGAATAAAGAAGAGAAAGGGTGGGATTATGGGGATGATAAAAATGTATAAAATTAGAACACAGGGATTAGAGTATATCCTAAGTGTTTGATTATAGTCACTCTTTTTAGAAAACATTACTCTTTGAGGAAAAGGAGAAAAGTAAGATTACTTTTTAAAAGAGAAAAGGAAAAACAACACTAACCTGCAAAGACATGCACAAAGAACCTTCAAATAAAATTCTACTCATGGTACCTCCTGAATTTATGATTTTTCTCAAAATAGAGATCTATTTCTATACTAGATTCAGATGCGTTAAATATCCTAAATAATACACTCTCAGTTATTTCTGAGTTAATTAGTTATAGACTTATGGGCACTTATTTCCTGTTTACTAATTGTTATGCAGTTGGCAATGTCTTTATAACTCTGAAGCCTACTCCTTAACCAGAGCTCTTCCTGCATCTTTTAAAGACTTTGGAAGGGTGTGAATCTGAATTGCTCTCCTCCTCCTTCCCATCTGCCCAGATCTTAGTTGCCCACTTCCCTTGTGAAGCTTGTCCTACCCACTTCTACCCACAGTGATTTACAGATGAAAAATACTCTGTAAAATTTAGGTTATTGTGGATTATGTTTTGAACAGTATCTGATTAATTTCATTTATGTCTTCTCTGCAGTGTGTTCAGTCTTTGAGGGAAGAGGCTGTCTCTGACATTTTCTTTTTCTTTGTCCCAGAGAGCAGAGTGCAGTACCAGTTATCCAGTGTCAATATAATTAACTCGACAGCCTTGACTTGATGAAACTGACTGTGTTATTCCATGTCCTTTAGGAAGCCTATCACCAAGACAGGATTAAATTGTAAAAAAATGTATTACAGGAAATGCCTGTAAGAGAAACTGGGAAGGAAGCTGGGAGAGCCATTGGACCACAGTGCTGGTCTGACCCTGAAAGAAGAAGAGAGAAAGGAAAGAAGGGCAAATGGAAGTGTCTTAGACTGTAGTGCACTTTTGAGGAAAGTTTGGCAAGGCCACTGGGGTTGCCTGTGAACTCCCACTTCTCCCAGAAGCTGGCCTGCCTTAGTGTTCTTGCTGTGCTCAGTCATTAATTGGGAGCAGCCCATGGCAAGTGTGATATTGGTGCAACTGCTTGGTGCACAGCAGTTGAGACCCTTGGTCAATTATGTTCCTTGCTGTTGGAGATCTGAGAGGTGCATTTTCATGGTCACCATACTGATATTTTAGATGGAAATTTAATGTGTATAAAGTCTGAAAAAGCTCTTTATTTCTACCATTTCCTTCTTCTGTAATTTTATTCATAAACATTCAGGTTAAGCTTCTTCAGAGCATGGCTGCTGATTTTCTTTATTTTGTAGAGTTCCTACATGATGTCCTTTATGTACCATTTTTAAAAAATCAGAAATCCAAGAGTATAAACTAAACCCTCTGAGTAATTCACCATAATCACACAGTATTTTCTTGTAATAGGGACATTAAAATTTTTTTTAAGGATATGGTAGTTATTTTACATTTCCTTTTTTATAAAAACTGCGTATATCAGTTCACTTTTAAGTTGTTGCCAAGGGTTTTCTTTTTTAAGTTTTATATAAAAGGAAACTTACATCTAGGAATTTTGCCAGCCATGTTAGATAAGAAAATTGCTTTGTGAGTGAATATTTGTGAGAACATCTAGCCTTCTACATTTCTCATCACCAGTGTTTAGATTATTTCATATCAGTGAATCTATTTTTAGAGCTTATGTTGATACTTTCCCTTTTATTAGCATATAGGAAAAACTTAATAACCTTTTTTTAAGCTCCAAGTTTTTATTATTAGAATCAACAGACTTAATGATCCTGTCAAATTTATTTATATCTATGTATGTGTATTTCCATATTTCTATATATTTTTAAAACAATCTCAAACATAAAGTTGCAAGTACAGAATTTTATTTTTCTCTACTATCTGAGAGTGATTTGCCAACATGATGCCACATCACTCCCAAATACTTTAGGGTGTTTTCTAACAAGCAAGAATATTCTCCCATGTAATTTTAATACAACATCCAAATCAGGAAAGTAACATTGATATATTGTTACTACCTAAGGCTTAGTCTTCATTCAGGTTTCACTAATTGTCCAAATATTATCCTTTATAGAAAGGGGATCTAGTTCAGAATCACGTATTTCATTCAGTAGTCTTGCCTTCTTGATTTCCTTCTATCTAGAACAGTTTCTCGCTCTTTCCTTCACTTTGTTGACCTGAAGATTACAGACCAGTCATTTTTTAGAATGTCCCTCAATTTCATTTGTCTGATGTTTCCTCACGGTTAGATTTAGGTTATACATCTTTGGCAGGAGTAACACAGAAGGAATGATCTTCTCTTTTTTTTTTTTTTTTTTTTTT
>NC_041217.1:45105330-45162953 GCF_002837175.3 Physeter macrocephalus
AGGCTCCGGACGCGCAGGCTCAGCGGCCATGGCTCAAGGGCCCAGCCGCTCCGCAGCACGCGGGATCCTCCCGGACCAGGGCACGAACCCGCGTCCCCTGCATCGGCAGGCGGACTCTCAACCACTGCGCCTCCAGGGAAGCCCCGAATGATCTGCTCTTATTTCTCTCTCTCAGGTAGCACAGAGTTGTAGTTTTTCCCATTTTCACTTTGATTACATAAATAGGATACTGTTTACCTTCCGCTTCTCTGCTATAAAGTTACTCTTTTTCCCTTTGTAATTAATAAGTATTTTGAGACAATTTGTAACTATGTAAATATCCCATTCCTTATCAGACTTCCCATTTATTTATTACTTATCATATTCACATAGACTCATGAATCCTCATTTTATTCGGGGTATTATATTCTCTTACTATCATTATTTGTTTTGGTGCTCAGATTGTCCCCAGTTAGACAGTAGGAGACCTTTAAGACCTTCAAGTGATAGACATACTCTGTCACTCTTGGAGCATTGCCTTTCTTTCTGGCCAAAAAGATGTTCCAAGATTTTTTCTGTGCCCTAGTTTTATGATTAGCCATTTCTCCAAGGAGCCCCGTTTTCTGTAGTCAAAAATGGTAAGAAAAAAAAAAAAAAAAAAAATGGTAAGAAACCAAGATCTGTATGCTACATGTATTCATTGCTATTGGGATGTCATAGCACAAGTCACTTCAGTGGACAGGGCTAGAAAATGTATGTACATATAAATATACAGATAGACATATATATGCATGTGTATGCACACAAACATACATTTTTAATTGAGATATTCACATACCATAAAATTCACACCTTTGAATAAGTGTACAATTTAGTGGTTTTTAGTATTTTCAAGAGTTTATGCAACCATCACCACTATTTAATTCTAGAACATTGCCATCACTCCAAAAAGAAACCCTGTATTCATTAGAAGTCATACCCCATCATCCCTGCCCTCAGCCCTTGGCAGTCATTAAACTTTCTGTCTCTGTGGGTTTGCCAGGTTTTGTTGTTGTTGTTGTTTGTTATAGTAGTTTGGTTGGTAACGTTTGTGAACTAATTCTCTGAAGTCTATATTCTTTGTCATGTGTGGCCACTGAAGTTGCTGCTTGGTGGTCAGCTAATGATTGGACCGAGATTTCCTTATGCCTGTACCAGTTCCCATTCTTTGTCATAGGCTCTGTGTGTGTATTTAGATATGTCTTTATTACTCAACCAGCCAGTTAAGAACTCTGTTTTGCCTTCATTTTCTGCTTGTGCAGACTCTTAAGGTCAGCCAGAGATGTGAGCTTAAAGCCTTCTCAGGCCTTTCTTGAGCATACACAAAGCTTTGGGCATCTCTACAGCCTTATGCATAGGTATGGCCCTATAAATTCCCAGAAGTATGTCTGGGTCTTTCATAGCCCTTATGGACATGTTGTTTCCAAACTTTTCCTTTTAAGCCTTTTCATTATAATCTCTTGCCTACTCCAACTTTTTTTTTTTTTTGGCTGCGTTGGGTCTTCGTTGTGGTACACAGGCTTCTCATTGCGGTGGTTTCTCTTGTTGCTGAGCACGGGCTCTAGGCATGCGGGCTTCAGTAGTTGTGGCATGTGGGCTCAGTAGTTGTGGCGCATGGGCTTAGTTACTCCGTGATATGTGGGATCTTCCCGGACCAGGGCTCAAACCTGTGTCCCCTGCATTGGCAGGTGGATTCTTAAGCACTGCACCACAGGGAAGTCCCTCTACTCCAACTTTTATCTACCACCTCAGCCAGTCACAATATTAAACAGTTGCCTGTAATTGTTTTTGACAAACACCCCTGGGGGAAAAGTCTTTCATATTGAGTGAGCCTTGCAGGTAGAATCTTTGGGGAACCACTGGACAGGTAAAATAATGATAATTCTCTGGGAGTGATTCTTTGCAGGAGCTCTAGCCCCATTGTGCTCCCTCTGGTGGCTGCCAGGCTGCTTGTTTTCACTGCAAATGCAGGCTCTTAGTTTTCAAGGTCATAATGTTGCTGCAGAGCAGGGGATGGAACTATGGCAAGTTAAAAATTCCACAAAGTTCCTTGTTCTTACCAAGACTCAGTTGTTTTTCTGGAATGAATGTTCCTCAGGCTGCTGCAAACCTTTGGTCAATATCCGGAGCTCTGAAAAAGTTGATTATGACAATTTTTGATATTTTTCTTGTTGTTAAGGAGAAGCACATTTTTGGAGATCCTTACTCTCTTTGCTGATGTTTACCGCCCATTTTTTAAAAAATTGAAGTATAATTGTTTAACAATGTTGTGTTAGTTTCTGCTGTACAGCAAACTGAATCATCTATACATATACATATATCCCCTCCTTTTTGGATTTCCCTCCCATTTAGGTCACCACAGAGCATTGAGTAGAGTTCCCTGTGCTATACAGTAGGTTCTCATTAGTTATCTGTTTTATACATGGTAGTATATATATGTCAATCCCAATCTCCCAGTTCATCCCACTCCCTCTTTCCCTCCTTGGTGTCCATACGTTTGTTCTCTACGTCTGTGTCTCTATTTCTGCTTTGCAAATAGGTTCATCTGTACCATTTTTCTATATTCCACATATATGTGTTCATATACGATATTTGTTTTTCTCTTTCTGGCTTACTTCATTCTGTATGACAGTCTCTAGGTCCATCCACGTCTGCAAATGGCACAATTTCGTTCCTTCTTATGGCTGAGTAATATTCCATTGTATATATGTACCACATCTTCTTTATCCATTCCTCTGTTGATGACATTTAGGTTGCTTCCATGGCTTGGCTATTGTAAATAGTGCTGCAATGAACACTGGGGTGCATGTATCTTTTGGAATTATGGTTTTCTCCAGGTATATGCCCAGGAGTGGGATTGCTGGGTCATATGGTAGTTCTGTTTTTATTTTTTTAAGGAACCTCCATAATGTTCTCCATTGTGGCTGTATCAGTTTACATTCCCACCAAGAGTGTAAGAGGGTTCCCTTTTCTTCACAGCATTTATTGTTTGTAGGTTATTTTGTAGGTTTTTTGATGATAGCAATTCTGACCAGTGTGAGGTGATACCTCATTGTAGTTTTGATTTGCATTTCTCTAATGATTAGTGATGTCGAGCGTCTTTTCATGTGCCTCTTGGCCATCTGTTTGTCTTCTTTGCAGAAATGTCTATTTAGGTCTTCCGCCCATTTTTGTTTGTGTTTTTGATATTGAGCTGCATGAGCTGTTTGTATATTTTGGAGATTAATCCCTTGTCAGTTTCTTCGTTTGCAAATATTTTCTCCCATTCTGAGGGTTGTCTTTTCGTCTTATTTATGGTTTCCTTTGCTGTGCAAAAGCCACGTTTGTTTTTATATCTGTTTATATGTGTTGAAAACCATGGAGTCATAGGAATACTTCCAATTTCAGTCCAACACCAGAGGATTAATTCTAGTGTTCTTTGTTCCTGCATTTGTAACTCCCTTCTCTGGCAATGAGAAACCTAGCTCCCGTAATCCTTAATATTTATCCATTAGATCTACGTTCCTGTATGTAACCAATCTCCCATTGCTGCTGTCAATTCTGTCTTGCACAAATGGACTCTACCATGGTAAGGCTCTAACACCCCATGCCAGAATGTCACCCTGCAGGTACTCCTCATCCTGTCAGCCACTGATTCCCCTTTTTTGGCCACCACTTCCCCACATGGATGGCCTTGTCATTCTGGTTAGGGTCTGATATACCATGCCAGGCCACCCCTGTGTGTGTCTATCTTGCTCTCATTAATGGCACCAGGAAGGAAATGGTAGCTTAATGATGTTTTAAAGATGAATTTTATTAACCTTTCTGTCTTTCATGAGTTTTTCTTGTGAGAGTTTATAAAGATTTATTAGACTTACACTGGCATATCTGGCTTCAAAGAGTGAAAAAAAAAAGGTACAACTTACATCTCTAAACAAATTGGTGGGGGGTTTTTTTTGGCATCTGCAGAAAACTGATCATTCTCAAGAAGTCAGTGAACCTAAGAATCTGTAAGAAATTTTGGTAGTGAGTAAGACCCCTTTCAGACAGCTTCATATTCATTCTGAAAATGGCTCAAATGGGATATTTGGGAAAAGGGCATAGTAATCCTCCTTGATGTCAGCTTGTCATTGCTACCGTTTATTCAGCACTTCATTGTGTGCTAGGCACTCTGTTTAATTCTCAAAAAGCTTATATGGTAGTTTCTATTACTACCTTTGTGTTATAGATGAAGATAATTGCTCCCCTTTATCACAAAAGTCCTCAGAAGATTTGACTATACTTGCTGTAACCATTTCTTCTTCTCCAACGCCTTCCCAAACTTATATCAGTCAGGATTTCACCTGTATCACTGCACTGAAAATGGTCCGGTCAGAAACCAAATGTATTCCAAATCATAAACGTTCATCAGTCTCTTCTACCTCAGTTAGGAGTAACTCCATTCTCCAGCTGCTCAGCTGGAAACCTTGAATCATCCTGGACTCTCCTTTTTCTCTCTTACACTACATGTTAAGAAAGTAACAACTGTTACCTACCATCAGGGGCAGCAGTCGCAGGATGTCAACCCACCGCATGGTTTGTAGGTGTTGGGGTTACTAAGAAAGATACGAGTCACATGGGCACTGGAAGGAACAATGCTTTATTCTCATAGAAAGGAGCGTGCAAGATCAGCTTCAGTAGTGAGTGTCAGTCCCCTGTGGTGAGCAAGTCTTACCCTGTAGCTGTTGCAGGGAGATGGTCTGCATGCACCCTACTTGTGCTGCAGGGAAGGACCACATTCCCTCCTCGCTGAAAATATAGATAACAGTGGGGTTGGCTGGGTGCCATATGACACACGCACTTAAGCAGAACAAAGAAGTACACATCAAGCCTGGAAAAGGGTAAGATATTCCCAAACACGGCAGTAAGCCCAGCAAAAGCTGTGAGGGCTCCTTATCTCCATGTGTAGAAATGTTCCAGGCCTATGGCACACTCTTTTACCACCATGCAAAGGTTGACAGAGTGTGCATGACTGCCTTTCACATTACCACACATTGTATCCATTAGGAAGTGTTTTGGGCTCTGTCTTCAAAATATACCCAGAACCTGACTGTTTATCACCACTTCTACTGTAGCCACCCTGGTCTAAACTATAATTACCTACCTGGTCTTTCTGCTTCCAGTGGCTTTCTGTCTTATTCACTGTAAAAGCCAAAGTCTTTATAGTGGTTTACAAGGCTGTAAATTTCATGTATTACTATTCTTTTCATCATGCATTCTGCCCTAGCCATACATACCAGACTTGCTCATGCATCAGAGCCCTTGCACTGGCTGTTCCCTCTGCTTGGAACAGTCTACTAACAGAGATCTACGTGGCTTGCTCTTTTACCTCTCTCGGCTTCTTGCTCAACTGTTACTTCCTTGGTATGGCCTGCCCTGACCACCCTACTTAAAATTGCAATCTCCTCTTAGCCCAGAACTCCTTAGCCCCTTTCCCTGCTTTACTTTTTGCCAGTGCACTTATTACTTTCAAACATATGTGTATGTATGTTTGCATGTATGTTGGTATTTATTTAGGTGTTATCTTTTTCCACTAGAAAATAAGCTTTATGAGAGCAAAGTGGTTTTTTTTTTAACATCTTTGTTGGAGTATAATTGCTTTACAATGGTGTGTTAGTTTCTGCTGTATATAACAAAGTGAATCAGCTATACATATACATACATCTCCATATCTCCTCCCTCTTGCGTCTCCCTCCCAACCTCCCTATCCCACCCCTGTAGGTGAACACAAAGCACTGAGTTGATCTCCCTGTGCTATGTGGCTGCTTCCCACTAGCTACCTATTTTACATTTGGTAGTGTATATATGTCCATGCTACTCTTTCACTTCGTCCCAGCTTACCCTTCCCCCTCCCCATGTCCTCAAGTCCATTCTCTATGTCTGTGTCTTTATTCCTGTCCTGCCCCTAGGTTCTTCAGAACCTTTTTTTTTTTAGAGCAAAATGGTTTTGTCCATTTTGTTCACTGCTTAGACCAGTCTTTCACATAGTAGACTCTCAATAAATATTTGTTGCCTCAAAGAATTGAGACTTAGGGAATTTAAATAATTCTGGTAAATGGCAGAGCTGGAATTTGAAGTGTTTGGCATTTAGATCCACTATTAGAAAATTTTTAAGTAAACTTTTTAACAGTCAATTATTTTAGAGTTACTGTCCTGGTCATTGCAGTTAGGGGCTAATTTTGTGATTTCATCTAATCTGAGAACCTCATAACCATATTGCTTTAATGGTAAAGCACATGCTGATTTTCACAGAAAATAATGGTAAATGAATGGTTAACCACTGTGGACTACTGGTACTGAATAGTAAAGAAATTTAAAAAAAAAAAACCATGTCATTGATAATATTCTAAAAGCTTGAGTGAAAGGAATATGATAAGGGATATTGGGTACTGAAAATTTTTAATAAAAATATTGATTTATAACCAAATTTTAAAACTTTAAATTGTAGTATGGGGATACATTCACATTAAGTTTTCATTTACTTGCTTTTTCTGATGTTTGTGGCCCTTCTTAAAATTAATAATTTATCAATAACAATTTTGGCTTTATTAATTAAAAATGCTTTGTATCAATTTGCTTTTTGTAGACTAATTCAGAAATAAACGATTTCAGCTTAATTCTGGATATGAGTGTGTGTGTGTGTGTGTGTGTGTGTGTGTTGAGTGTGTGTGTGTGTGTTGTGTGTATCCAGAAGATATATATCTTCAAGAAGATATGTCGACATGGATAGATGCAGATATTGTTCTAAGCGGATACACACACACACAAACACAAAGTCAATCCTCATTATTCATAGATTCCATATTTGCAGATTCACCTACTTGCTAAGATTTATTTGTAACCCCATAATCAATACTCTTGGTTCTTTTGTGGTCATTCACTGATGTGCGCCTGTGCAGTGTGGAAAATCTGAGTCGCCTGATGCATACATTCCAAGTTTAGATGAAACTGGGTACTGTTCTGCCTTCTTGTTTCAACTCTAATACTATACCCAAGTGTCTTTTTGCGGTATAGTTAGTGCTGCGTTTTTGTGCTTTAGGTGATTTTGCTGTTTAAAATGTCCCCCAAGTGTCGTGCTAAGTGTCTAGTGTTGCTGAGCACAGGAAGGATGTGATATGCCTTAGGGAGGAAATATGTGTGTTAGATAAATTTTGTTCAGGCGTGCGTGACAGCACTGTTGACAGTGATTTCAGTATTAATGAGTCAACAATAAATATTAAATAAGGTGCATTTAAATAGAAACACACGTAACACAAGGTTATGTATTGATCAGTTGCTGAAAATGTGACCAGAGACTTGCAGAAGTCTAACACACTCTATCCCCTACAGACATTGGTTGAGTATCTGCTAATTCAGTGTTTGCAGAAACTTCATAGAACACATCTACTGTAAGTAATGAGAATCTACTGTACATATATACAGTTTTCTCCAAGAAGAGAACTTTTCATTGGTTGTCTATTTCACTATTTTAATCATTATATTAAACCCCAGTGAAGCTCAATGTGTGTCTTTCATATATTTATATTCTAGAGGTGTCACCCAAATTGAAATCTTAACACAAACCATTGAATGGAATGTTACTAATAAGTAATTTTTTAAAACTTTAATTAAATTTTTAAAAATATGAAATATATCATACATTCAAATGAGTAAACATAATTTATATTTATGAGTTTTAAAAGTCAGTAATAGGAGAAACATCCTTGCACATACAACTTAGGAAATATATTATTACCAATATCTTTGAATACTCCAGGTGCTCCTCTCAGATTCAGTGTTCCCTCACCAGAGTCAACCACTGTCCTAAACTTTGTGGTTATCATTCCTCTGCATTCTTTAATGAAAGCACTCTCTCTCTCTCTGTGTTTAGTTTGTGAATATTTATTGAATACATAGCAAAAAGAAAAATTTGTGTTTTATCATTAGGTTTTATTGTTTCTCATCTACTCATCTAAACTCTGCCATATATGTCAACAATCATTAAGATCTAGAGACTGTATAGTGACAGTAGCTAAGGCCTTGAGCTCTAAGGCCTGGAGCTAAGGCCTTGAGCTCTAAGGCTAAGGCCTGGAGCTGCCTGAGTTTGAATTCTGGCCTGCTGCTTACTAACTGGGTGACCTGGCACAAGTTGTTTACTTTCTCTTTGCCTCAGTTTCTTCTTCTATAAAATGGGGATATTAAGAGTACTTACCTCAGAGGTTGTTTTAAGGGTTAAATAAATTACTATATATATAAATATATGAAAAAATACATAGTGGTTATTGATAAATAAATGTTATTGGCTAGTTAACAATTAGAAAAATTAATGCTATAAGTTATTTGAAAAGCCACTTGTATTCTTGTGCTGTATTAAATAATCTTTCCTTTAGATGTTATCCTAATCTTTTAGACAACCATGTGTTTTAATGATTCTTGTCACCCTGTGATCTCTTTTCATTTAGCTTATTGTGGCATTACTTTAAAATAGTCTTTCCAGGGTATCTCTTTTTTTGTCTCTCAGATTGTGAGAACAGATCTCTTTTCAGTTTGTAAATGAGTTTATTCCACATATTTTATATTTGGTTGTTTCTCCCTAACATACTCACTTAAGGGCTACTGAGCAATAATCCAAAGGCTGATTTGTTTGTTTGTTTGTTTGTTTTGACCTCATGTTGGCAGAAGTTCATTGTACTGATAGATGAAACAGTTTGTCTAACTAATAAATGGCAAATTGTTTTACATAAATGTCAAGCTCCTGTTAAAGTGAGGAGATCTGAGTTAGTATTTCCTGTTCTCCGTATTGTCCTTAGAGCTATGTTAAATTGTGTGACAGCTCAATATTTAGGTTAGGGTTTGGAGAAACACAAAATGTATAATGGTTAAAACTGGTGAACTTAACTACTGTCTATCGATAGCCAGTAAATCAGCAAACACAGCAGTACTTTAGCAGTACCAAGAAGCTAAATGGGAATCTGTTTTAAAAGTTTAATCCCTTCTTGCCTGCCCACATGGCAGTCTTTCTGTCTTGTTAGAGAACATCTTCTGATTTCCTTTTCATTCTTCCTGTGAGTCTGACCTTCCTTCATCTTTAAGTGTGATTGTCTGATAAAATAGTACTGTATGTTGCCTATTTCTGGGCCAAAAGAGAAACACCATTCTGTGTTTCCTGTACCAATCTGATAAAGGTTTGTGTGTGAGAGTGTTTGGGGAGAAATAAGGTTGTAGATAAGTCTTTAGACAATCTAGCTGTAAGACTAAAAACATTCCTTAATGATTTTAAGGTAATTCAAGAGCAGTAGTGTTTATTGTATATTTTGGGCTGGCAAACAAAGTCCCACTACCCTGTGGAAAATTATTTTCAAAGTTAGCATCCCTATCGATGCATAACAGTTATTCACAAGACAAAAAAAGTTAAGTGTTTTCCATATTAATTTCAATAAGGAGAACTTACATTATATATAAATGTTAGCACCAACGTGATTAAGCTTTAACAGCTATCTCTGTTTTCATGTCTAAGTTTTACCTGTAGTCAGTATGTTAATAAACATGCATATTACATAAAGAAATTGAAAGTTCTCCTTCCCTAAACCCATGAGTTATGGATTGAAAAATATTAAGCTGCCCTTGGTCAGATTGTCATTTCTTTTGAGAGTATGGAATCTTATTTCCTATCTCTCTTGATGCCCAAGGCAAATCAGAAAATAGGCCCTCCTTCATTTTGGGAGAACACAATCTATAGCAGTGGTGTAATAAAGGTATTAAGTGTACAGGCTCTGTATTTGAAAAGATTTGGGTTCAAATTCTGGCTCTACCTATGTGACCTTGCCCAAGTTAATTACCCTCTCTAAATGTCACTTTTCTTATCTCATAGGCTTTGTGAGGATTAATTGAGAATGTAGAAAGCACTTATCACAGTGTCTGGCACTGTCTGCCTTTGTACATGCCTTTTCCCTGCAGCATACCTGAAGCATCTCTGTATTCTTCCTTCAAGGACGTGAGGCCAGGCTTGCAGCAATTCTGGTCACATCCTCTTATTTAAGATTAAGACAGTATCACCTTGTCTGAGATGCCTCCCTTGCCTTTGTCTCTATTCCTGGCATTATGACCTGGTTACCCACCCTTACACTCTGATCTTCCATATAACTATCAGAACTTATCTCACTGTGTACTTTTTCATTGTACATGCTGAACTCTTGTACAAGACTCTGAGCTGAGGAGTATAGACCATATCTTTTCATCTTGGTGTCTACCTCAGTACAATGTTTGATTACATAATAGGTGCTCAGTAAATAGTGACTTGCTGAATGAATATATAAAGTTCTCTTGGGACCCCAGACAGAAGAGTAATCTATAGTCCAGATCAGAGAGAAGAGACAGAATACAGACACAGATTTTTTCCCCCAAAAGACACAAAAAATTTTCAAATACACAGAAAAACTCAGACTTGTACAGTGAATATCCATAAACCTGTCACCTAGATTCTATAATATTTTGTTACTTTTTTATCACATATGTCTCTGTCCATCTACCCTTATATTCAATTAATTAATCCATTTTAATACTTTAAAGTAAATTGCAGGTCCCTGCCAGGACCTGGCCCCACCCACCACCAGCTGGCAGCCTCCACATGAGGAGGTCCTGGCAGCCAACCAGGTCAGGGGCCAGCCTTGACTACCAGTGCACCCTGCCACAACAGAAGGGTCCCACATAGGGGATACCCCTAGAGGATAAAGTTCTGGTGACCAGAAGGGAGTGTGCTGCTTTGCCCCATAAGACAGCTCCTACCTAAGGCCACTTCTCAAATATTGGGAAACATAACTGACCTGCCTAATACACAGAAATAAACACAGAGAATTACACAAAATTAGGAGGCAGAGGAATATGTTCCAAATGAAGGAACAAGGCAAAACCTCAGAAAAAGAACTAAACAAGGAGGAGGTAAGCAATCTACCCAATAAAGAGTTGAAGGTAATAATCGTAAAGATGTTCAACAAACTCAGGAGAAGAATGGGTGAACACAGTGAAAATTTTAAGAGTTAGAAAATATAAAGAAGAACCAAATAGCTGAACAAATAAATACACTAGGAGAAATCAACAGTAGATCAGATGATACAAAGGAACAGATCAGCGAACTGAAGACAAAGTAGTAGAAATAACCTAAGCGGAACAGAAAAGAGGAAAAAGATTTTTTAAAAATGAGGATAGTTTAGGAGACCTATGGGACAACCTCAAGCATACTAACATTCACATTATAGGGGTCCCAGAGAGAGAAGAGAGCAGGGGGTTAAAGAATTTTTTTGAAGACATAATAGCTGAAAGTGTCCATAACCCATGAAAGCAAACAGACATCTAGGTCCAGGAAGCATAGAGAGTCCCAAACAAGGTGGACCCAAAGAGGTCCACATTAAGATACATTATAATTAAAATGTCAGAAATTAAAGATAGAGAATCTTAAAAGCATCAAGAGAAAAACAACGAGTTATGTACAAGGGAACCCATACATAAGACTATCAACTGACTTTTCAGCAAAAACTTTCAGGCCAGAAGGAAGTGGCACGATATATTCAAAGTGATTAAAGAATAAAATCTGCAAGAAAAAATACTCTGCCCAACAAGGTTATCATTCAGATTTGAAAGAGAGAGAAAGAGTTTTACAGACAAGCAAAAACTAAAAAAGTTGAGCACCACTAAACGAGCTATACAGGAAATGCTAAAGGGAACTCACTAACCAGAAAAGATCATAAATTTAAATACAAAAATTACAAAAGGAAAAATCTCATCAATAAAGACAAACATACAATAACGGTAGTAAATCAGCCACTTGTAAAGCTAGTACAAAAGTTAAAAGAAAAAAATAGTAAAGTCATCTGTATCCACAGTAAGTAGTTAAGGTATACACAAAACAAAAAATGTAAAATATCATGTCAAAAACATTGAAGTTGGGGATGGGTGAGTAAAAATGCATTCCAACTTAAGTGATCATCAGCTTATTTGTATATATATAGGTTGTTATGTATGAATCTCATGGTAACTGCAAACCAAAAATCTATAATAGATACACATGAAAAAAAGAGAAAGGAATCTAAACATAACACTAAAAATAGTAATCAAATCAATAAGGAAGAGAGCAAAAGAAGAAAAAAGGAACAAAAAAGAACTGCAAAACAACCAGAAAACAGTTAACAAAATAGCAGTATGTACGTACCCATCAAGAACTGCTTTAAATGTAAATGGACTAAATGCTCCAATCAAAAGACATAGAGTGGTGGAATGGATTTAAAAACAGTAAGATTCATATATGCTGCCTATAAGAGACTCACTTCGTATCTAAAGACACAGATGGTGAAAGTGATAGGATGGAAAAAGATATTTCATAAAAATGGAAATAAAAAAAGAAAGCTGGGCTAGCAATAATTATATAAGACAAAATATAGTTTAAAACAAAGACTGTAACAAGAGACAAAGAAGGACATTACTTAATGATAAAGGGATCAGTCCAAGAAGAAGATATAACAATTATAAATATATATGCACCGAACGCAGGAAGACCAAAAATGGAAATAAAGAAAGCTGGGCTAGCAATAATTATATAAGACAAAATATAGTTTAAAACAAAGACTGTAACAAGAGACAAAGAAGGACATTACTTAATGATAAAGGGATCAGTCCAAGAAGAAGATATAACAATTATAAATATATATGCACCGAACGCAGGAAGACCTAAATACATAAAGCCAATATTAACAAACATAAATGGAGAAATTGATAGTGCAGATGGAACCTTAACCCGGATAGATCCCATACTAGGCCACAAAGCAAGTCTTAATAAATTTAAGCAGATTAAAATCATATCAAGCAACTTTTCTGACCACAATGATATGAGACTAGAAATTAACTACAAGAAAAAAACTGCAAAAAACACAAACATGTGGCAGCTAAACAGTATGCTACTCAACAACCAATAGGTACTGAAGAAATCAGAAAGGAAATTTTAAAATACCTGGAGACAAATGAAAATGAACAGTATGTGCTCTCTCCCTTCCCAGCACTGGCACCCTCTCCCCAGAGGGATGGTGTTAGAGCAAGAGGTGCTAGTGTGGGCATTTGGGGTAGGTCAGGGCTTGGGCTGTGGCAGTCCAATTGAGGTCTGAGACCCAGACTGCTTCTGACACACTGCCTGTGTAAATAATGGTTCCCTCTGCCTGCTCAGATGCCGCTTTGGGTCTGAGCCATCTCTGTGTCTCACAGCCAAGCTTCCTTCTCAACTGTGGCAGCCCTCACCCCAGTGTGGAGCTGCGTTGTGAAGAAAGCAGGGCTAGAGTGTTCATTTGGTTCAAATGCGGGCACACACTGGAGTGGTCACAGGAGGCTGGCCAGCCACCCATGCAGTTTACAAACCACCCTCTCTGTCCTGCTTCAGGAGCGAGCATGTTCATGCTTCTTACAAGTGAAGTCCAGTCTTTTCACAGCCCTCCTGTTAGTCCCATTGGCCTTCCAACCAGCCAAGGAGCTTGTCTTTCCTGTGTTGGTCCCCAAGGCTGTGGCACCCAGTATGTGGCTCACACCACTCACTCTCCAGGGAGGATCTCTGCTCATGTAATCTCCCTTTTCCTCTGAGTCTCCTCTTAGTGGCACAGGCCCCAACCTGATCACTTCTCTTCCCTTCCTACTCAATTCTTTGTGGATCTTTCTTACAGTCTTGGTTGTACAGGAGTCTTTCTGCCAGCGTCCAGTTAGTTGTCAGTGACAGTTGTTCCACAAGTAGATGTATTTTTGATGTGTTCATGGGGAGAGGTGAGTTCCACATCCTCCTAATCCACCGTTTTTATCTCCTCTACGCTTGGCCATGTTCCTATTGCCCATTCACAGATATTTCTTTGTAAAGTGTCTTTTCATATCTTCTGTCCATTTTTAAATTGGGTTGTTTGACATTGAGTTGTAGGAGTTCTTTATTCTGATTCAAGACTTTGTTTAGATATATTTGCAAATATTTTCCCAGTCTGTGTTTTACCTATTTATTTTCTTAATGGTGTCCTTTTATCAGTGGAGGTTTCTAAATTTTGATGATGTCTACTGTATCAGTTTATTTTTTTAATAGTTAATGTGTCTGTGCCCTGGCTAAGAAACCTTTGCATTTACCAAGTAACAAAGATGTTCTGTGTTTTCACTGAGTAGCTTCATAGTTTTAGTTTTATGTTTAGGAGCATAGTACATCTAGAATTAATTTTTGTGTATGAAGTGAAGTAGGGATCAAGGTTCATTTATTTCCCCCATATGGATATCCAATTGTTTGAGCACATTTGTTGAAACAATTTTTATATATTTACGTTTTTACATATATAAAAAATTTTCCTTTCCTCAACGTATTATCTTGGTAACTTTGTTGAAATTAAATGACTGTATGAGTGTGGCTCTGCTTCTAGACTTTTTATTCTGTTCTATTAATTATTTGTCTATATATGTGTCAGTTTTACCTTGTCTTGGATATTGTAAATACTTTTACACTAAGTGTAGTAAAGGCTTCTCTTCTGTTACTCTTTTTATCTAGTGTTTCCACTCTCACTTTCTAGCTGTTATGGTCACCCCAATCTGTTCCCTGGTTCTTCAAATGAATAAGTCTACAGTTTTACATTCAAGTTTTAGCCATCCACACTGGTGCATGTCCTCCAGCAAAAGCCATAAAGAATGAGAATTTTGCCCAGTGTCATTCCCTTCATCCAAGTTTATTTTCCCCTCCAGTTTCTTCCTGCTTTTTTGTTGAGTGCCTTCAGATAGTTGTTTTATATATTTGTCTCGATGTAGTTTAAATTTATTACCAGGAGGGAGGTTGGTCCAGTAGGAATTACTCCTCCATTATAGAAGTGGTACTCAGATGGTTTTTGAAAGTCAGTCTGAAAGCAGGCATCTAGCCAGAAAAGCAATTGAAATGAGGAGTGGGGAGAGGTATGGTGCAAAGAGAGGCAAGTTTCAGATAGAGGGAAAGGATTTGGTTCAACTCAGAGAAGGCTTAGAATAAAGCCAAGCAGTGCTTAGAAGAACTCCAAGGGAAAGAATTTGCTAGAGCATTGTGTTTTTCAAGTTGTGAATCATAAAATCAAATTTAGTAGGTGGCCTCTGAAAAGTCATTTTTGTTGCTAACCTAATCCAAAGCCATAACACAATTAGAAAGTAAGATCAATACATTGCTGATTTGCACTTTTATTCTCAGCTCTCCAGTTAGAGAATAGTTTGTGAGGTCACTGAGTTCATCCCTTCTTTGGTGTGTTGTGGACCTTCATTTTATATTGGACTTTTCTTGTAACAAAAACGAACATATAAATAGCACACGTCTCAGTAAACGTGAAATATATAAAGATGGATCAAACATTTGTCAAAGTTTTGTCAGGGTTGATGAAGCATGATTGACTTTAGAGATCCCCAGTTTTAAGGAATCCTCAACTTAGACATCTTTTATGGGGAAGGGAAGCCTTGAAAATATATGTGACATAATCTCTTATCAACAGATGTCAGAGTTCCTTGTTCATGGAAAAGGAAGTGATGGAGCACCATCAGGAATGCACTAAATAGGGATAGTATTAGAACCTTTCCCCTCTTTCTTTGTTATTTTTTCCTTCTCTTTTCTCTCTGTAACTCTCCCTCCACCCTAACTCACACACACACACCACACACACGCCCGCACACACACCCATGAGCTCTGGATAAAAGTACAAATAAGGACTCATAACTATATAAATCAAAGAAAATTAAATAAGTAAAAGGATGCTAATCCATCTTTCCGTTTCTAAAATTAGGCTGAGCTCTGGAAACTGTTTATAATGAAGAAAAGCTTCTTTCAAATTCTTTTTTTTTTTTTTTTTTTTTTGTTGCAGTACGCGGGCCCCTCACTGTTGTGGCCTCTCCCGTTGCAGAGCACAGGCTCAGCAGCCATGGCTCACGGGCCTAGCCGCTCCGCGACATGTGGGATCCTCCCAGACCGGGGCACGAACCCGCGTCCCCTGCATCGTCAGGCGGGCTCTCAACCACTGCGCCGCCAGGGAAGCCCTCTTTCAAATTCTTTAGCTAATGATTCCATGATATAATTTTTCTCTTATTAGAAGAGAGTGTCATAATATCAACATTGGCAGAAAAAGGTTAAAAGATAACAATAGTACTTCAAAAGACATCATTAAGAGCATGAAAAGGCAGGTCACACACTGGGAGAAAATATTGGTAATACATATGTCAGACAGTGATCTTGTCAACACAATGTATAAAGAACTCCCATGAATCAGCAATAATAAGATGAACAGCCCAACTAAACAAATGAGCAAGAACTTGACGAGATAATCACAAAAGAATATGTATCAGTTGTCTAAAAGCACATGATAATATGCTCTATGTCATTAGCCATCAGAGAAATTTAAGTCAAAACCACAGGAATTAATAAAAGGAAAAAGACTGGCAATGTCAAGTCTTGACAAGGATCTGAAGCAGTGAATACTCTTATATTTTGCTGGTGTGGATGCAATAATTGAACAACCACCTTGCAAAATAGTTTGGCAATATCTTATAAAGTTAAACATACCCTTATCATTTGAACCGTGAACCTCCACTCCTCGGTATTTACCCAAGGGAAATGTGTATACAAACCAGCTTTATTTGTACTAGCTCCAAACTGGAAAAAACCCTAAATGTTCATCAATGGGAGAATGGATAGACCAATTGTGGTATGTTCGTACAGTGGAATACTACCCATTGATTAAAAGGGATGAACTACTGATACATGCAACAACATGGAAGAATCTCAGAAACATTATGCTGAGTGAAAGAGGGCAGACGCAAAGGAGTATATATTATATTAATCCACTTATATGAAATTCTTTTAAAAATGCAAAGCTAATAATAGATTGTGAAAAACATCAGATCACTGGTGGCCTGGGGTGGAGGTGGTTTGACTGCAAAGAGGCATGAGGAACGTTCTAGAATGATGGAAATATTCTATAATGACGGGGTTACATAAATGACTCAAAGAATTGTGAAATTAAAAGGTATGCATTTCACTGAATATAAGCTATATTTCAATAAAGTTTTTTTAAGTAAAAAAGAGTTCTAGTCCCTGTACTCTGACTACCTTGGCATATGGGAGATACCCCACTTACCCTTCCTATGGTAACCATTCCTATTTATCTTTGATAACCATTGCCCTGGGCAGAGAGTGTTTTTATACTCACAAAATCATAGTGCATTAAATGGAGATTCTCCTCACTTTAATGAAGCACAACAGATAGGTGGGATACATGGAATGGGATACATGTCCAGGATTTAAACAGCACAGTTGGGGTGTTTGTCTTTTAAAAATAAATGTAGGAGCATCTGAATGATTTTTGTTGTTTTTGTTGTTCTAAATCAGGGATCAGGAAACTATAGCCTATGCTGTCTGACTTTGTACTACCCTTAATCCACAAAAGCCACAAATGGTTTTTATGTTGTAAGGGGTTGTTTAAGAAAAGAAAAACAATATACAATAGATATGTAAGTGTCCCTCAAAGCCTAAAATATTTACTATTTGGACTTTTACAGCAAAACCTTACTAATTCCTATACTATAGTCTTTGATCAGCATGGTCCGCCTACTGTAATTGATTCAGCTTCTTAAAAACTTGAACAGGGTATTTTTTTTAAAAAGTTGTAATCTCAGCAGTTTGAAGTATTAAGCATACAACCTTATTTCCTTTCCTATAAAGACTAAGGTGAATATTAAGTTGAATGGTATGATAGCTGCTTCTCTAGGGATACTATATTTCCTGTGAATGGGCCTCTGGCTCTGTATTAGCGGCCTGGTTAGAATGATGTTGAAGATGGTAAATAGCCAGAACATTCGTGATAGTGTGTGGCATGTGTGACAAGAGGCTCTCTCCCAGCCATTCTGCTAAAAATGCAGGGCAATACTAAATGTTTCTGGTTTGCCCTAGTGGTATAGATGGGAGGAATCACCCTTTAGCCTCTGGAAAGTGTGAGAGTAGTTTAGAAGGTGTCTGAGAACATGTAGAGGCTAGAGAGGGTGATTTTTTTTTTTTTTTCTGTTAGGTTAGGGGATCTGCACTGCACTCTCACAGCATTAAGGTTTCCCCCGTACAGTGCATTAGAATTCCCACACCAACTGTAGAACCTTCCCACCCTCTTCCACTATTTGCTCCTGCCTCCCACAGTCTCATTTGCCTGACCACAAACCATAATGGATCTTTAAAAATTAATTTAGGTGCTCTAAGCATCTCTTTATTCCAGATTCTAAAGATGAACCTGGGGCTAATGGTACATCTAGAATTGCTTTAGGAAATGTACAGCCTCTTTGAGGGATCCCACTGTGCTAATGGCTCACACATCCAAATTGAGGGATCAGTGAAATTGTGGTGGACAGGCCAGGGACAAGAACAAGCAGCAGCTTGATGTGAGCTAGCACTTAGGTTAAACTCTATGAATGTTTATGATACTTCTTGCTTTTCATCTTTTCTCTAGGCCTACTCTGTCTATGACGAAGACATTGGGTACTGTCAAGGACAGTCTTTTCTTGCTGCTGTATTGCTGCTGCATGTAAGTAATTTTCCATGTAATAAAGGGCATGGTGCTGCCAAGTTTATTTTATTTGCTGCTTGGTTTTGTTTTCCCTTCTTATTCTCCATTTACCTGATGGAGATTACACATGGCATATCTTTTTTAAAATGTACTTTTGGTGATAAAGTAAGAGATCTGATGTCACGAACAGGACAGTTTCTCAGTAGAATTAATTTTGCTGGCTGGTAGGGAATAAATTGCTTATTTGGAGTTATTTTTAACGAGAACCCTCTAGAATTAAAGAAGTCAATGTAACTGCCCAAATATGAGCAGGACCAGAGCCATGATGAAGGAATGTGACACAGAAGTCTTTTATCTTTTTTGTGATTTAATTTTGTATACTCTTCTTTCCTCTTAGTCACCTTCATTTAACAGAACATTTATTGAGAATCAGTTGTCAGTACTGGGCTAGGAAGTGGGATTACAAATATGGATAATTTATCCTTTGTGTTCTCAAAGGCCTCATGGGCTAGGATGGGGCACACGTAATGTATGCACATACCTATTATTTTAATTCTTTTTATTTATCTGTGATGATCACTATAGAGGAACTTATAGTGTGCTAAGTGAAAGCGATGCACAGAATAAGAGAATAGAGAGGAGAATTATCCAACTCAGCTCTGCCAGAACTTTCAGAAAAGACTTTTTAGAGGAGGTGGTAGCTTTGCCAGTACATACATAATTGAGATTGGGGGAGGTGAGCTGGGTAAGAGAGGGAGTAGAGATTGGTAGACAAAAGGAACATGAGCAAATGTATGGAAACACAAAGGGCACAGCATATAAAGGGAACAGTATGAAATGACAGTTCCTATACTGTTGCTATAGAAATTGTATGCAGAGAGAGGTATGAGGTAAAAATGGTCATATGGGCAGGGACCAAATTATGAAGACTTTTTAATAATGTCAAGAAATGTGGGCTTTATGCTAAAGCTAATGAGGAGCCATTGATCAGTTCGAAGCAAGGGAATGACAATCAGATGTTCACTTCAGATAAATTATTATATCCATGTAGAGAGTTGAACTGAAGGGAGCAAGCAATAGCAGAGAGACGAGTTAGGAAACATCAATCTAAATGAGAGATATTGAGACCCAGAGAAAAAAACAATTAAAAACATGCAGGAGGGGACTTCCCTGGTGGCGCAGTGGTTAAGAGTCCACCTGCCAATGCAGGGGACACGGGTTCGAGCCCTGGTGCGGGAAGATCCCACATGCCGCAGAGCAACTAAGCCCGTGTGCCACAGCTACTGAGCCTGTGCTCTAGAGCCCGTGAGCCACAACTACTGAGCCCGTGTGCCACAGCTACTGAAGCCCACATGCCTAGAGCTGGTGCTCTGCAACAAGAGAAGCTACCGTAATGAGAAGCCCGCGCACTGCAGCGAAGCACAGCCCCTACTCGCTGCAACTAGGGAAAGCCTGCACGCAGCAATGAAGACCCAATGCAGCCAAAAATAAATAAATAAATACATAAATTTATTTTTAAAAAAATATCTAAAAACATGCAGGAGGCAAAATTGGTAGGTTTCATGGCTAGATTGACAAAGGAAGGGTCAAAGGTAACATGTCTAGTTTTCTTGCTTAGGTGACTGGATGAAGTATGGTATTTTGAGCTGAGATAGAAAACACGTCCGTTGAGATCGAATGGAGAAGAAAGGTTAGGAGTTGATGATGAATTTTGTTTTGAAATTTGGGGGAGGTGGTATTTTAGGGATATCTGAGTAAAGCTGTCCAGCAACCAACCGTTTACTGGAGACTGACACTGGGGGAGGAATCAAAGCTGAAATCATGAGAGTGGATTAGACAATATAAGAAGAATAAATAGAAGAAGAACAGGATAGATCCCAGGAATGCCAGATATTTAGAGGGCTGATGAGGAAGAGGAATCCTTGAAGAATTTCTGGATTTTCAACAGAGGAGAAGCACTGTATAATGTCAAATGCAGCAGAGAGGTCCAGTAAGTTTAAAACAAAAGCATTTCTGTTAGGTTTGCATTCTGGAAACGAAGAACAATTGTAATAGACTCGTGGTCCTAATGCTGATCATTTGATTTTAATGATGCTAGTAATATAGGGTGGTTCTATTGTGATTATTCACTTTAACTTTGAGTTTGACTTCTTTCTCTGTGGCATCGTTATCTGTTTATGGTCTTTTTGATCTTCTCCTTGCTGTCCTTTTTTTTTTGTCATCTCCACAGCCCATGTTCTTCAGATTTCTTGTGATAATCAAGTACTTTATAGTCACAAATTCTTGGAGCCTTTGTTCTATTACTAAACCCACCTAGTAGTTAGAATAGTCAGGTCCCTACCACAAGGGGCTGGAGACTATAAACAGTGACATAGAAGTGTTCACCAAGTTTCATAACCACCATTCTTCTAAAAGGAGATTTTATGATCATTCTGACGAGCAGCTGATGTCCAAGCCATGGATAGTGAAGCTTTATCTTCCATGAAGTAATATTTGAATTTATCACAGTTTAGCATTTTAGACCTGTAGCCCCATTAAACACCTTATAATATATTGATTAAACTTCAGTGAGAAGAATATCACTCCAGGAAATCTGTTCTGAGACTTAACAGAAGTTTAGTTAACTGTAAGTTCATATTTCTCTGGACATACTTCCTCCCTGAAAAAAAAAAAGAGGCAGTGATTCAAATAACTAGGAAACGCAAATAACCCAGATTGGTTTTTTTTGTTTTTTTTTTTTTTTACATTATCTACTATCCTGTTACAAGGGTCATGGAAAGTCGGCCATTGTAAACATATTCAACAAAATTGCCTCCAAAGTATGTGACAAGATGAATAGAAATTCAGTTTAGTTTCTACACTTTCTACATTAATAGAACTATGCCGTTGTTGCCATGGCTTGTAAAAATAAATGGAAATATAGAAATGCCTTCAGAATCCTGGAGGAAAGATGAACTGATATTCAGTGTTAATGAAAAAAATCTTACATTGTAATTTTTAATTAAAAGTATATGTGATAATTCTGTTAATCAGCATATTTCATTGACTGACCAACCCATCCATTAACCAATTTAAATAAGAGAAGTTAACTGTAAGTTTTTCTTTTCCATATTTAATTTTGCCTCTGTGGTTTAAATAGGTAGAAGAATACAATCTAGCTTAAACAATTCATCAAATACACTATCTTGGGTTCCAGGGAGATATGTTATTAGGGTCTTACTGACTAATTTTTTATCAGTTACATAAGCTATTGCTTCTTTTTGCTGCCAGACATCCTTTGGCAACTCCATATTAATCAATGTCAGAACCTGCTTCTTTTTCGGATGCTGTCTTTTCCTCACCCATGGTCATTTATATTTCACATTCACTGCCTAAGAGGAAAGAAAGACCAAAAATGAAAGTAGGTTCAAGAACAAAAATTTAGAATTTTAAAGTTTTTCCATGTCTAGATAGTTTTAAGAAATAAATATCTTCTCCTGGTGCTTGGAAATTTCCAGAAGCTTTGATAATAGCTTTGTAACTTGTAGTAGTTTAGGCAGTGGAAGAATTAAATGTTTATCACACAGATGCTGTTATATCTATTGATGGAATTATAAGAAATTTATCATTTACAGTTTGGAAAAACTGTTACAGCACAGATTGCTTGTAACCATTATAGTGTTTATCTGCCTTTGAAGTTAAATATGTAATTATCAGTAATATCATCATTATATTATTAGTGTAATAAATAATGCCCTTTTATATATTTCATTTATTCTAAGAATCATATAAAATATTTTAGATAATTTTTAACCCCAATATATTTCTCTCACATATTTATTGTCAAGCAGCTTTAAGGTTTTTTTTGAATTGAACATATACTTTTTTAGACTTTCAGAAAATTATCCTCCTTTTTAAGGTTAAATCACTGTATGTAAACTAATATCAATATGTATGGAAGCTTTCCAAGTGCAAAAAGCATTATTTTTGGATAATCCAGAATGTTTAAAAGTATTGGTTTTGGGCTTCCCTGGTGGCGCAGTGGTTGCGCGTCCTCCTGCCGATGCAGGGGAACCGGGTTCGCGCCCCGGTCTGGGAGGATCCCACGTGCCGCGGAGCGGCTGGGCCCGTGAGCCATGGCCGCTGAGCCTGCGCGTCCGGAGCCTGTGCTCCGCAACGGGAGAGGCCACAGCAGAGGGAGGCCCGCATACCACAAAAAAAAAAAAAAAAAAAAGTATTGGTTTTTTTCAGAAACTGTAACCAGGCACAACTCGTTTGGAAACCAGTTTGGCTTTTATCTGATAAAGATATGCATACCAGGCAGCTCCACTCCTAGATATATACTTTAGTCAAATTTATGAACATGTACACTAAAGTCATGTATTAAAATTGTTTTAGGATCAGTGTTTATAATAGTCAAACAACTCAAATGCCCACTATTATAATGTCTAATATTAGAATTATAATTAGACATTAAAATGGATAAATTGTGGTATATTCATTTTGGGGAACACTATACATCAATTAAAGAAATGTTTCACACTACGTAGGCTAATGTGAATGAATCATACAGACATAATATTTAGTAAGAAAGCAAATTATTGGTATTATTTGGTATGATTCCATTTTAGTATAATTCAATAACAGACAAAAGTAAACTCTATTTTTAGGATGCTCCATTCATGGGAAATATAAATAATACCAATGAAGTGATTACTGTTAAAATCAGGACAGTGATTTCTCTGAGGAGAAATTGGGAGTTGTGACTGGGTGAGGACACATAGGGATCTTCAGGAGTATTAACAGTATTCTAGTTCTTAATCTGTTTTTATTTCATAATCGTATATTCATTGAAGTATAAATTTAATTTTTATGTATTCTTCTGTGTGCCATATTTCAAAATAATATAAGGTTTAAAAATTACAGATCTTTAAATGCTTCCCCCCAGAAAAGACAAGTTTCAGATAAGATTTAACCAGTGGGCATAAGAAATGAGAAGCAGAGCTACTTCTTAGTTTTCCTGAAAATAAGGATTCTACAGAGTCCCAGGTAACAAAATAGAGGCTTCCTAGTGTCTTTATATGTATATATAAGTGAAAATATTTGTGCCATTATATTATTTAGGAATCTTCTGCTACATGTGATGTAACATTAACTAAAAGTAGTTTAAATTAAAAAGGAAATATATTGGCTCACATAACTGGGAAGTCCAGAGCAGAGATGCTTTTGATATGGTTGGATTCCAGAGTTCATATTTTGTCATCAGAAATCTGTGTCTCTGTATCTCTGTTCTGCTTAAATTTTCTTGCCTTAACTTATATGGGCAGGCCACAAAGTGGGCAGCCTGGCTGCAGACTGGCCTGGCTTCATATCCTTTCAGTTTTTTTTTTTGTTTGTTTGTTTTTTTTTGTGGTATGCGGGCCTCCCTCTGCTGTGGCCTCTCCCGTTGCGGAGCACAGGCCCCGGAGGCGCAGGCTCAGCGGCCATGGCTCACGGGCCCAGCCGCTCCGCGGCACGTGGGATCCTCCCAGACCGGGGCGCGAACCCGGTTCCCCTGCATCGGCAGGCGGACGCACAACCACTGCGCCACCAGGGAAGCCCATCCTTTCAGTTTTACAACTTCATTTAAAAGGGATCATCTTTTGCTATAGCTCCTGCACTTAAACAAACAAACAAACAAAACAAATAAGCAAACAAAAACCCTGAAGGATTCTGGTTGGCCTGCCTTGGGAATCTGCCATCCTTGAATCAATTACTAAGGACAGGAAGGTAGGGTATCTGATTGGGCTGGCCCAGTCTCGAGTCCACCTCACTGCTGACAGTGAACTGGATCAACTCCTCCTGAAAAATGGAATGGTTTTCCTACAAGAAAGGAGATTTTGACATCAGATGATAGGGAGATGGGATGCTAGACAGATACATCACGTTATCTTGTAGTGATTATTTACAATAAGAGTTTTAGTATATTTTTAATAAGCCCTTCTATATTCCCAAATCGCTTTTTCCTTGTAAATCCAAGAGGTTTTCCTGTTCTCTGTTAATTCTTGCATCAGTGCTTTGGAGCCATTACCCAGCATCTTTTCTTTGTGTCCTATAAATATACTCAAGACATTTTACCTTAAAAAAAAAAAATCCTCTTTTGATCCTCCCATTTAGCTCTCTCAGGTTTCTTTGCCCTTTCAAAGCTGAACTCCTTCAAAGGATAGTAAAAAGCACAACTATGAATTTGAATTGTGGTTTAATACCTTTCAAGTTACATGACCTTGGGCAAGTTTCCTGAGCTTCAGTTTCTTCATTTATAATATAAAGTGAAAATAATATTATCATCCTTCTATGGATTTTATGAATATTGAATACCTTGTATTATAAGTGTAGAGTCTTATTTTGTATCTGGCACAAAAAGAATGCAGCCAGGGGATTAAGTCCAGGCTTTACTTAATAGATGTGTAGTTGTTGACAAATCACTTAACTTCCTTGAACTTCACTAGTCTAATATTTAAAATGTAAAATTAATACCTACTTTACAGAATTTTGTGAGGATCAAATGGGGTCATGAATGAATGCCTCTAACAATGCTGTTCTTTCTAAACTAATCATTATTTGCTCAGCCGATTCTCTTTTGGACCTTAGCTTATACTGAGCACACATAGCAAACTAATATGTGGTACAGTATGTTTTAAGACTTACTAATAGACATTAAATTTAAATGTATTTTCGCATGTATTTGATTTAAAAGGAAAATAAAACAGAAGTTTTCATCTATTTGCTTTTCAATTTGTAAATAGAAAATGAAGACTCATTAATTTATGATTTTCAGAATAGTCACTAGCATCCACCTTTGTTGAAGAAAACAAAAAAAAATCAGTGGAATATTCATTACCTTCATGGAAAAAGGTAGATTGAGTACAAAAAGACGTGAAACACAATCATGTGAAATAAAAAACTTAGTTTTATCCTAAATAAGGGGATTATTTTAAATTATCAACCTATAATTTTACTTCAAAAAACATCTTGATGTCTGTTACTTCAGGTGAGTCTTAAAGACTTTTGAAGCACTTAGGCTGCTTTGTTTTATAGTTCATTGCAGAGAGAAGCAGTGAAGCTTAGAGACTGGCTCCATTCAGTGATCACCTCTGTCAGTACAGGTGGCAGACCATTATCAACATTTGTTAACAAACAGTGATTACATCATGCTTGATTCTCAGATTGTACATGTGAGGCAGGTATTTACTTCTGTATTTCATAGAGCCATGGATGACATTTTGATATCTTAAATTATAAGATTTTAATGTTTATCTCTTTGTTTCCCCAATAAAACAATACTGATTCCATGACAAAGCCCCTATACATAGCAAAGATGGATATTCACTATTAGAGATACACCATGCTCCAACTTCTTAATACTTTATTTTAAAATGTATTGTTCAGTGATTTATTTTTATTGTAATTTAGACATATCAATTGCATATCAATGATAAATTGGATTGTTTAGTTCAATGAAATATTAATCATTGTAATAAGTTAAATAGTCATTTTAATGCTTTTTAAAAAATAGGTGGATGCCACAATACTACTTAGTGGGGGAACCCACTCTTATACTAGTGAGGTTTGATAGTACAGCTAGGTATTGATTATCAGATCTTGGTTGATTTTTTATGTTAATTGAGGGACAAGCTTAATAGCCAATACAAAATACAGATAATGCAAAAATTTCTTATGTTTAACATTTGTAATATTAAAAGAAATCAAGTACTAATATAGTTACATTTGGCTGCATCTTGCTTCCACTTTCTCACAAATCCTTTCCTTCTACATTTTTGTTGGCTCTTACCTTCACAGTTGCCAACAGATTGCCCTGTGTGAGTGACATGCCTTCACTGATAAAGGCAGATGTATTCAGCGTTTTGCTAAAATTATCTTAAATAAATATCGAATACATGCTGTTTATTTAACTCTCTGTGCTAAGAGTTTTGGGGGAAAACTTACAAAGTTAAAGCAGTGTCCAGAGGTTAGTAGGGGCATACAAATTACTATACTACATGCCACAAAGAGCTTTGGGATTAAAAGAAAGCAGAGATCTCATCAGGTTAAAATGAATAACAGAGACTTCATGTTCTAAGGCTGATTTATGATCAGCCTTAAAAGATCAGTAAAATTTCAAAGACATAGCTATGCTACATAGTATACCCCACCCCAGCCATTCACCCTAAGCTTGTGTGCCTTAACTCCAAGGGGAGCCTTGATATTCTTTTGAGTATCTGTGTATAAAGCACTATGGTAGTTGTTGATGTGTAAGACATAGTCTCTGTGTTCAAAGAGGGAAAGAAAAGGGAAATCTACATTTATTGGTCACCTACCACATGCCTACGTTGTGTCTCACATACATCTCATTTATCCTTATAACATCCCAAGGTGAGAGCCCGAGGTGGACATCCAGCTCCCCCAGCATTGCAAAATGCTTCCCAGGATGCCTACTTTGGTCTCACCTCATAGAGATCACTAGGCGAATCTGTGGGGCTTGTGCTCTAGAGCTCAGATAGAGACAGAGAAAGGGGTGGGACTTACAACAATGAATGCTGAAATCTTGGCAGACCACATCCCTGCTTGCAGTGGCACTCAAGGAGAAGTCCCAGCCTATAGCTCTGCCCATGTGCAGAGCCAAGCCAGTGACCTCATCTGGCCAGAGGAATTGGTTGGCAGTTCTGCTCTATTTAGATCCTCTGTCAGTGGGCCATAATGGCTGTAGAGCCTGTTCTACTGCCCTGCCCAGGCAAGGAAGCAAATTCACAGGCCCCAATTGCCAGTTTAGGCTTCAGTCCTGACCTTCTAGGAAGTTTGTCCAGAGAACCGGAGCAGCTGCAGATCCCATCTTACAGCCCTGCTCAGTCAGAGAGCCAAGGCAGCAGCCCTGCCCAACTGTTGGGCATAGCCTCTGCCCCTGCATAACCAGGTAGCCTGAAGAGTCACCCTGGGCAGCCTCAGAGCCCAGCCTATAGTACCATCAAGCCATGAAGCCCAGCCTACAGTCCTGCCTAATTGCTGAACACAGCCTGCAGCCTCATCTAGTCAAGGAGCCTGGATAGTAACCCTACCTGACCACACAGTGAAGTCTTTAGCCCCACCCAGCTGTGTGATATAGCTGGAAGCCCTTCTTGATCAGAGAGCCCATTCTGTTATCTTGCCCAACAGTGGAACACAGCCAACAGCCTATCTGATCATGAAGCCAAGCCTGTGGTCCTGCCCAACTTCAAAGCACAGCCTGTGGCCCCACCTAAACAGAATCCAGCCAGTGGCACCATCTGGTGGGGAGTGCAACCTGATACCTCATCCAACCGGGAGTTATTGCAGAACTCAGCCCATAACTCTTCCTAATCGTAGAGTCTACCCAATGGTACCACCCTGCCAGGGAACATAGCCTGTGAAATTGCCTATCCAGAGGTGATTGCAGAGCCCCACTAGTGGCCAATCTGACCATGGAGCACAGCCAGCAGCCCCACCCAATCAGTGAGTTCACCCAACGGCCCTGCTTGTATGTGGATCCCAGCCAGTAGGCCCACCTAGCCACAGAGCCAACCCAGTGTCACCACCACTCCCTACCCCAACCTCAGAGCATGAACAGTGGCCTCCCCCAACTAAAGATTTTGAGATCAAGTCCTGCTTTTTCCCATGGATGCTACCAGCATTATTCCAAACTGAGCTAACTGGTGAAGGTCTTTCCATGCCACAGCAAACCTGTAATGTCTGTAAGAGGGAGACTGCTTACTCAAGTGTGCAGATAGCAATGCAGGGGATCAAGGATCATGCAGAATCAGGTAAACATGACATTACCAAAGGAAACTTATAAAGATCAAATAACTGACTCTAAAGAAATAGAGATCTATGAACTATCTGACAGAGAATTCAGACTGATCCTCTAAAAGAAGTTTGGTGAACTACAAGGACACACAGACAACTAAATGAAGTTAGGAAAGCAATGATGAAACAAACAAGTTCAACAAAACAACAGAAATGTCAAACAGATAGAAATCCTAGATCTGAAAAATACAATGACAGAACTGATGACTTCAATAGAGAGCTACAACACACTCAACCAAACATAAGGAAGAATTAGTGAACTAGAAGGTAGGTCATTTGAAATTATCAAGTCAGAGGAACAAAAAGAAAAAAAGTGGAGAAAGACTTATCGGATACTATCAAATTAAACAATGTATACATTATGGGAATCCTAGAAATAAAAGAGAAAGAGAAGGGGACAGAAAATCTATTTAAAGCAATAATGGATGAAAACTTCCCAAACTTAGGGAGAGAATGAACTTCCAGATTTATGAGGGCCAAAAGACCTCAATGGTTAGAATCTGAAAAGGGCTGTACCAAGACACATTATATTTAAATTGCCAAAAATTGAAGACAAAGAATTTTGAATGCAGCAAGAGAAAAGCTACTCATCATATATAAGACTATTTACAGAGTCATAAGACTATTTAGTTTCTCAACAGAAACACTGTAGGCCAGGAAGGAGTGGGATGATATATTCAAAAGAGTGAAAGAAAAAGACTGTCAACCAAGAATACTATACCTGGTAAAGCTGTCCTTCATAAATGAAATAGAGATAAAGACTTTCCCAAACAAACAAAAGCTGAGGGAGTTCATCATCACTAGACCTGCCTTTCAAGAAATACTAAAGGGCATTCTTCAAGCTGAAATAAAAGGATGCTGATTAACATCATAAAAACATGAATGTGTAAAATTCACTGGTAATGGTAAATACACAGTTAAAGTAAGATTCTCTAATACATAATGGTAGTACATAATTCATTTACAACTCTTTTCAAAAAGTTACAAAACAAGTGTATTAAAAATAACCTCAACTACAGCAATTTTTATCACAATATATATAAAAAAGATGTAAATTGTAACATCAGTAACTTAAAGTGTGAGGTGGGAAGAAATAAAAGTATGAAGTTTTTGTATGCTATCAAAGTTAAGTTGTTATCAACTTAAAATAGGATGTTATAACTATAAGATGTTTTATGTAAGACTCTTGTTAACCATAAAGCAAAAACTGACAGTAGATTCACAAAAGAAAAGAGAATCAAAGCATACCATTACAAAGAATCATCAAATCACAAAGGAAGACTCTAAGAGAGGAAGCAAGGAGCAAAGGATTTACAAAAAAGAATACAATTAACAAAATGTTAATAGTGAGTCCTTATCTATCAATAATACTTTAAATGGATAAATTATTTAATCAAAAGACATGGAATGGCTGACTGGACAAAGGAAAAAAAGAAACAGGATCCAATGGTATACTGCCTAAAGAGTCTCACTTTAGCTTGAAGGACACACATAGACTGAGAGTAAAGGGGTAGAAAAAGATATTTCAAGTAAGTGATAACCAAAAGAAAGTAGAGGTAGCTATATGCTTATATCAGACAAAATAGACTTTAAGGTAAAAATGTTCAAAACAGAAGAAGAAAGTTGTGTAATGATAAAGGAGTCAAACCATCAAGAAGATATAACAAATTATGAAATTTGTATGCACTTACCTATATGTTCAGAGCACCTAAATATATAAAGCAAATAGAAACAGAACTAAAAGCAGAAATAAATAGCAATACAGTAATATTTGGGTACTTCAGTACCCCACTGTCAACAATGGATCGATCATCCAGGCAGAGAATCAATAAGGAAACAGCAGATTTTAGCAGTACTGTAGACCAAATAGACCTAACAGGTATACACAGAACAGTCCATCCACCAGCAGCAGCACATTTTTCTCAAGCACACATGGAACATTTTCTAGGATAGATCATAGGTTAGGTCACAGAAAAAGTCTCAACAAATTTGAGATAGAAGTTATATAAAGTATCTTTTACAACCACAATGTTATGAAACTAGAAGCTAATAACAGGACGAAAGCTGGAAAATTCACAAATGTGTGCAAATTAAAAACACACTCCTGAATATACAATGGATAAAAAAAGAAATTTTTTAAAAAAATCTTGAGACAAGTGAAAATAGAAACACAACATATCAAAACTTATAGGATACAGCAAAAGGAGTTCTAAGAGGGAATTTTATAGTGATAAATGCATACATCAGGAAAAGAGAAATATCTCAAATGAACAACCTAACTTTACACCTCAAGGAACTGGAAAAAGTAGTACAGACTAAGCCCACAGTTAGTAGAAGGAAGGAAATAATAAAGACTATAAGACAAATAAATAAAATAGAGAATAGAAAAACAATGGGAAAGATTGACAAAACTAAGAGTTGATTCTTTGAAAAGATAAGCAAAATTATATACTTTTAGCTAGATTAACTGAAAAAAAAAGAGGGTGCAAATAAATAAAATTATTTAAAAAGAGGAGACATTACAACTGATACCTCAGAAATACAAAGGATCATAAGAGACTACTGTGAAAAATTATACACCAACAAATTGGATAACCTAGAAAAAATGAATAAATTTCTAGAAACACACAAGACTCAAGAAATAGAAAATCTGAGTAGACCAGTAACAAGTAAGGAGATTAAATCAAGAATCAAAACTCCCCCAACAAATAAAAGCCTGGGACCAGATGGTTTCACTGGTTCATACTACCAAACATTAAAACCAAACATTTTAAGAAGCATTAGTACCAATCTTTCTCAAACTCTTTCAAAAAAATTGAAAAGGAGGGAAAACTCCCAAACTCATTTTACAAGGCAAGCTTTACCCTGTTACCAAAACCAGAGAAGGATACTACAAGAAAAGAAAACTGTAAGCCAATATCCCTGATGAATGTAGATCAAAAGTTCTCAACAAAATACTGGCAAACTAAATTGAACAACACATTAAAAGGATCATATTCCATGATCAAATGGGATCATCCCTGGGATGCAAGGATGGTTCAACATATGCAAGTCATAAAAGTTATGTATCACATTAATAAAATGAAAGGTAAAAATCATATACTCATCTCAATAGATGCAGAAAAGCATTTGACAAAATTCAACATCCATGCGTGAGAAAAGCTGTCAACATACTGGGTATAGATGACACGTACCTCAACATAATAAAGGCCATATATGACAAGCCAGCAGCTAACATACTCAATGGTGAAAGGTTGAAAACTTTTTTTCTGGACATACAGATGGCCATCAGGTACATGAAAAAGTGCTCAATATCACCAATCTTTAGTGAAGTGCAAATTAAAACCACAACAAAGTATAACCTTACACCTATTAGAATAGCTATCATCAAAAAGACAAGAATTAACAAGTGTTGGGAGGATATGGAGAATAGGGATCCCTTGTGCACTGTTGGTGGGAATGTGAATCGGTGCAGCTACTGTGGAAAACAGTATGGAGGTTCCTCAAAGAGTCAAAAATAGAACTACCATTTGATCCAGCAATTCCACTTCTGAGTATTTATCCAAAGGAAACAAAGACACTAACTCAAAAGAATATCTTCACCCCACATTCATTGCAGCATCAGTTGCAATAGTGAACACATGGAAACAATCTAAGTATCTATTGAGTGATGGATGGATTAAGAAAATGTGGTATATACATATAGGGGAATACTATTCAGCCATAAAAAAGGAAATTCTGTTATTTGTGACAACATGGATGAACCTTGAGGGCTTTATGCTAAGTGAAATAAGTCAGAGAAAGACATGTATGATCTCACTTATATGTGAAAACTAAAAATGTTTGTTGATGGTTGGGACTTCCCTGGTGGTCCAGTGGTTGAATGCATGCTTCCAATGCAGGGGGCATGGGTTCGCTCCCTGGTAGGGAAACTAAGATCCCATATGCCCTGTGGCGTGGCCACAAGATTAAAAAAAAAAAAAAGACAAAGAGGAGGTTGATGGTCGCCAGGTGTGGGAGATGTGGGAAATGGGTGAGTGTGGTGAAAGAGTACAAACTTCCAGTTATTAGAGTAATAAGTTCAAGGGATGTAATGTACAGCATAGTAACTGTAGTTGACAATACTGTATTGTATATTTGAAAATTGCTTCCCACAAAAAAGACAAAAATTCTCACCATTAAAAACAAAAATCGTAACTATGTGAGGTGATATATGTATATGTAAATAAGTAAAATCATCACTTCGTACACCTTAAACTTACACAATGTTTTATGTCAATTATATCTCAATAAAGCTGGGAAAAATTAAACGATATAAACTTACAATTACATATATTAAAAACAGAAAGTGGTAAATACTAATTATTTTGCCACATTTTACTGTTATCTATACTTTTTAGTCTGTTTATGTCTGTTTTATCTGTTGGAAGTAGCATATAATGGTGTGTTGTTGAGCATTGCTTCTCAACTCCAGTATATTTATTTTCTATATTTGATGAGTTATGGTAATGGCCAACTACTGCTAACGCTACAGCTAGGTCCCTATTACCCAACTTATTATTAGAATTATTAGTATTATATTTATTTGCATTAACAAAGCTATAATTTATTGTTGTAAGTTTTTCTGCCATCATTGAAGTCATTAGTAGCCACTAGTGATTATTGTTTATAATTTCCAAAGTGTGTTTTTATCATATATCTTATGTTTTACAATATCATCAATCTAGGCTCAGCCTTCACTCCCTGTTATTGACACTTCACTGA
Organism: Physeter macrocephalus; assembly: GCF_002837175.3. Classification (NCBI taxonomy): domain Eukaryota; kingdom Metazoa; phylum Chordata; class Mammalia; order Artiodactyla; family Physeteridae; genus Physeter; species Physeter macrocephalus. Next base: position 45,138,495 of record NC_041217.1, read on the forward strand.
GGTATATTTCAAAAACATGCATTGTCTTATCCTTCAAAGCAAAACACCATTATAAGTCTATGTGTGAACTTCCTTTTTTCTCTGCGGTGTAAATGTCAATCGATACTTGTTGTTTAGCTATATTTTATACATTTTTAGATATTCTCATTTTTTAAATCTTTGACATTTTTGCTAATTTTGTGTGCTCACCCTGCCTGCTACTAGTAATAATGAATACATTAATTGAAGAAAGAGAAATACCAAGGGAAGCTTAATTAGACATGCTAAATAGATCCCATTTCATCTTTAAACCAGAAAGAGAAGGTTGAATTTCCACTTTCCAAAGGATTATACCTATTTCCCATTACTTTCTCACTCATTTTGTTAGCAACCTTTTTTCCGTTTTCACAGGGATTCATTTTTAGTCGCTTTCATGTTGAGATAGTATCTGAGATCCCATAAGAGCTTATTATATCTGACCTTAGTCTTCACAGATAGTCAGTATTGATTCTACTCAGCTGGACTGGTATTTTGTAGGTTTAGTCTACTGTTTTCATGTAACACATGAACTAACTAAAAATCAAAACCTTGGCTATGTTGCTGAAACTAGACCTGAAGGATACTAACTCCAAGGCTGCCCCCCGCACCCAGAATATAGATATATTTTTAAAAATAGGCTGGGATTGTCAGTTTTATTTTTAGGGATCAAGTTCAAACTTTCAAATGCTTTTGTTTTTAAAGAACATTTATTAAATATATTGTTTGTATATGTGTGAGAGACAGACAGTTGAATGGGGAAGGTGGTGGAGGGAGAGGGGAAGGGGACCAAGAGATAGAGACAGAGATGAGTGCAGGGAGAGAGGAAGAGAGAATGAGTGTGAATGAATGAATATGAATAAATGTAAGCTCCATATCTAAATGCAAAGCAGAAATTTATGTCTATTTGTCATTTTGTTAAATAATTTATCCTGATAAAGCTTATATCTGGGCATCCCTCTATTTGCACTGTAACTGTAGTGACATCTACCTCCTCTTCCACACTCCCATCCTCCCCTACTTCACGACTTCTGTGTCTGTATCAGACTCAAGTAGAGTTGCCTATTTCCTTGTCCTTTGGGAAGGCACTCTACTTTTACCTCTGTATCCAGGGCCTAGAACAGTACATGCATCTTATGTGTTCAGTGACTGCATGTATGAATGCTGAAGGGTGTTTAAACTTTTGTTTTAATGGTCTCACCACATTCAAGGAAATAAAGGTTAATCCCTTTTATACCTTGTATATTCAACTCATCATCACTTACTTAGGAAGAGGGAAAGGTTGAGTGAACTAGTTTCTCTAGGGCTGGTTACAGTTATCTTACGGGCAGCATTTTTGTATAGCCATTTTAGTAGAGATCAGGGAGAAGACAAAGAGGCTTATAACTTGGTAGTAAGAGAAGCACTGTAGACTCTTTATGTGCACATTAGTGTCACTTGAAGCTTCAATGACGGAATTGCTAAAGGGGTAAAAAATAACAGTGTGCTTACATTCTAAATAACTGCATAAAAACTGAAAAATGTCTGCTGACTTGAACAGCTGGGGTAAAAGCCAAGGCCCCCAACTCATAGGTAAAAAAGAAATAGGCAAATATTTAGAGAAACAAAATGACAACAGCTAACTGTACTTATTTAACTTTAGGAGATTTTATTTAACTAATTTACATATTTCATGGTTTATAGTAGAAAACAAGTGGTCAGTTTGTACAGGAACTTAAATAAACAGTTACATTTCTAAGTGGGTAAACAGAACTCTACTTGATTCAATTATTCAGGCAGGAAGTTGGTCTAACAAATGTGTCAAATACCATAATCAGCCAAGGTCACACTTTCAAAGAAGTGACATTTAAAGTAAATGTTTACATAACAGTTACATCCTAGGACCTTGAGTAAGGACAACTTTTTCTGTTTGCTTGGTACAAATTCTAAAATACTGAATATGTCCCTCTCTAAATTCTTTCAGCTTATTGATACCATAATTTAGAGATCGATTCTTTTGATTTCAGATTTTATTCTCTGTTCAAGATAAAAATATCTGGGAAGGTATATCAGATTTTAGTTGTCATTTAAATCTTAATGAGAGAAGCTTATAAGCTGAAACAGCTGAAAACCTTTTTATAGAGAGAAAAATAGCAACATCAAGACGATTCTGGGAGGACAGTATCATGCTATCTATCAAAATTAAAAATGCATTTTATCCTTTGACTCAGCAATCCCTCTTTTGGGAAATTATTGAGGGAGAAAAGCAAGGTGCATAGCAATGTATTTAGAATGCTATCTTTTATATCGGAAAGGGAAAAAGTAAAACAAGAAATGTAATTCTTTTATTTGCATAAAGAAACACTGGCAGGATGTATGAGAAATTATTGAGTAGTTATGAGATTATGCAAAAGAGGTTAGGGGGACAGATACAGGGATTAGTGGATATAGGGATAGAGAGGAGTGAGACTTTTTTTTAACCTTTATATACTTTTAAATTGTTTTGATTTTTTACATCATCTGACTGTATTACCTATTTTTAAGATGTCTTAACAAGTAAATGACAAGGTGATTAAAATTAGCAAAAGAGGGAAATTCATCTCAAGTGGGGAAGCTTGAAACTTGGAACACAGATTTTACCTATGTCACTGCAGAAAGCTGGCTCTGAAGAATTTCATTCACTAGTGGCCTTCAACCACTAATACAGGGGACTAATAACATGAAGGAATGTTTCTGACATTCTGGTCAAATGCCACTCAGTCATGTTCTGTATGTATATGTTTTCCTGTAGATGCCAGAGGAACAAGCATTCTGTGTCTTGGTGAAAATCATGTATGACTATGGTTTACGAGACCTCTACAAAAACAACTTTGAAGATCTTCACTGCAAATTCTATCAGTTGGAGAGACTCATGCAGGTAAATAAATATTGGGAACTTTTATCACTCAGGGATTTGTTGACTTACAGGGAAAGTCCAATAAAATTGAAAAATAATGGTTTATGAAAATCTAATGGAAAGTTACAGAAAAGGTAAATGGATTTGGTTTCTGACCAATATCTACAGTGGTCTTAATATCATAAAATATTTATTTAACTATTTGACCATTTATAAAAATAGTCTTCCATTTAAAATATTCAACTTTAATACACTTTGAAGTGCGAATATGGTGAATTAAGTCAGTAAAGAGATTTCCCAGTATTATTTGTATATAACTGAAGATATTTACATAATAAAAACTGAAATACTTAAGATTTTTCTCAATATTAATTAGCACCAGTACCATATTTAGGTCCACATGTAGAGAACACTTTAAAGACACAGAAAGATATTGATGAAATTAAAAACCACCTAAAATATTGTAGTATAGGGGCACACTTTAAATTTTTTCCTCTGTAATTTCCAGATCTCAAACAATGTTGTTAACTATTTCATAATGTATATGTGTAAATTATATGTATGAGAAATAGGTATTCTTTTATATATCTGTCATAAAAAAGATTGTGAGCAAGGGCAAAATTATTGTCTAGTGCTGTTAAAGGAATTACTGAGTAGCTTTGAAATTCCACCTGAGGTTGTAAATCTTAAATTCGTAATGGGTCTATGCAACATGTTTATATGGCTTTCTCTATAAGAGGTATTGGGAATCCAAGAGAAATGTGAAGAAAATACATGATTGAATTGATTCCATATTGGGGAAAAGTAAAGTGGTTGGGGAGGAAGGTTACTGGGATGTGGCAGTAGAGGATACTGGTAGGAGCTTATTGACATGACCTGTCAGGAGATCACTAGGTGTCTAAGGGGGAAGTGAAGCCAATAGGAGACAAAGACTAGAACAGGGAAGTGGAAGGCAGAGAGTTTGCAGTGAGGTTAAGGACAGCTGTATTAGGAGAAGGGAATGTATGAGGGTAGAAGACCTGAAATGTGAAGAAGAAATAAAGGGGGAGGAGGATGTCAAAAGAACTGTAAGCACAATGACAGATGGGCATTGAGGGGGAAAAAGACTGTGTAGAAGAATCTGGTAACTATGGACAGTAAAAGCAATGGGTTCTTTTTTAGAGATTTAATTCTTCTAAGTAAATATTTGGGATTCTTCACATTTTTTATCTTTCATTTACCTTCCATTTTTAAAAGTTCATATTTTTTCAAAGGTCAGTATTCTTAAGAGCTTTGAGAGTCAAATAAAAGTACCTGATAAATGAATAGCATGTTCATGGTACTATGAAGAAACCCAAATACATTTTCTGTTAGCACTTTTGTCCGTTAACTGAATGACCACTTCGATACCCCATTAAAAGTACCTGATGGGTACATTGGGGTGTTTTTCAAAGAGCATCTTGTACAAAAAGTGGGGTTTTTTATTTCTGTGGTCTGTTTCTGAAAACAAAACTAAAGTGGGCTTTTTTTTTTTTTTTTTTGGTACGCGGGCCTCTCACTGCTGTGGCCTCTCCCGTTGCGGAGCATAGGCTCCGGACACGCAGGCTCAGCGGCCATGGCTCATGGGCCTAGCCGCTCTGTGGCATGTGGGATCTTCCTGGACCGGGGCACGAACCCGTGTCTCCTGCATTGGCAGGCGGACTCTCAATCACTGCGTCACCAGGGAAGCCCTAAAGTGGGCTTTTATATATCTTTGCCTTTGTCTTTCAGTTACGGGAATAGCTATGCTAATGCTTTATACTTTACCTTTCATGCTTTTGAAAAGCATTTACTTGTATAACTCAGGGGAAAAAGAGCTAGCATAAAGGGTTTTTCTAGGAGACATCCAATTTTATACATTATATACTTGTACAATTTCTGTACTTTGTAATTTTTAATATGTTGAAGATAGATTGTTAAAAGTATGCTTATGTTTTGGGCTTCAGTTACCATAATGTACTGAAGTAATATCATAGAACCCAGATGATGTTGATATTAAATGGTCTTCAAAGAAAAGATACATTTCTTTTCTGGCTAGTTAGGAGTTCAACCCTGAGTGGAGTGCTGTGACTTGACCGTGGAGTCCTGATACTCACTAGACCACAGGTGTTCTGTCAGAGCAAGCATTTCCCAAGAAACAGCAACAGTCAAGTGAGCAAGAGTTGATCTTTGTTATTTGTTCATAACACGTCTTTCTTGTTCTCTCTCTGTCATATGCCCAGTTCTCATCTCCTATCATCACTTCTATGTAGTTATATAAAAGTCAACAAATGCTGTAGTAAATTGAGAGTGATCATAGCAAGCTTGTCATAAATTGCAGTTGTTGCAGGAAATGAGGCGTCTTCAGTGTTCCTCCCCCACAATTTTCCACTTTGACTTTCAGGAGCAGTTACCGGACCTGCACGGCCATTTTTCTGATCTGAACCTGGAAGCTCATATGTATGCATCCCAGTGGTTTCTCACTCTTTTTACTGCCAAGTTCCCACTCTGCATGGTCTTCCACATCATTGACTTACTGCTTTGTGAGGTAGAGTGACTCCCATCTCTCATGTTTAAGTCAAAATAGAAAATAGTTTCTACTTAACATGATTAACAATTTTCTTCATTTTCTTTTTACCTTAAAAAAGAACATTAAGCCATAAATACTGACCAAAAAGTTCTATTTGAATTTTTAGTAAAGACTACTTGTAATTTTATTATTTGTGAGAAATGAAAATGTTAGGCATATATAATTTCTACAAAGTAAAATGAGGTAATTAAATTTGTATCATTAAATTCACAATAAGCCTATATCTGTGTAATTATGCATTACTAATACCAAGGACCTTTAAATAAGTGAAATTAGAATCAGGTGTTTTTAATGGTAACGTAATTATACTCCAAGAGTGAATATAAATGAAAATTTTATGGTAATTAAATTCTCAATTCATAAGATGTCTCTTCCTGTGTGTTGTTTGAGACTCCTACCAGACAATTGAGAAGTGATAAACTAAAGCTTCTATAGCATATAATTATATGTTTAGACAGTAGAGTATTTCAAAAATTAGTTTGCAGAATTCCTTAGGTATCTATATTTGTTTCCTTTATTGTTTTTAGTTCCTTAGATGGCTGTATTTATTTACTTTACTCTTTTAAAGATGTAAGTAATATTACACACACATACATCGTATACTGCCGATCAAAATGTTTGTCTTTGCGGTGATGAAAAAGTTGCTGGATAAGAAAAACTTTTTTATTAGGAATATAAATGTATATAAAAATATAACTGTCTTAATGTAAAAAGCTGGAGTAATCAAAAGTATAAACTTAATATAATCTAGACAGTTTTATATTACAATATTACTTTTTTAACACAAAGTTTCGTCTTTCTTAGAAGAAAAGTCTAACCATTTAAATCACCCCAGGAACTAGAAATTTCATTATAAAAATAAGGTTAAAAAAGATAAAACATATAAGCTATATAAAGCATAACTGTTACTTTTCAGCCTACTTACTGCAGTAACCATCTGATATGCAAGCACAGCTGGGTTTTGCTCTTCAAAGGTTCTAGCTGGCAGAAGCACAACATATGAAGGGTGCAGAGCATTTTGTAAACATGTAAGATTTTAAAACATTTGTAACATATTTTGATAAAGAAGAGTTGAGTGACTCACTGAGAGTCACAGAATAAGTTCCCGAATTCTGAATATAACAGCCAGAGTACCTGACTGATGACGCATTAATTCTATTTGTCTTACTTACAAATTACTTCCTAAAATGCCTATTTAAATTAAACCTAAAGGAAGAATGCAAAATTCGAGCTAAAACCTTATTCAAAGTCAAAATGGTGTGATCACAGTATGCACAAAGCAAACTGGACATTTGTACTAAAAACTCTACTTTGCCTGATTATCCAAATGGGTGTGGTGAACAGTTCTGACTCCTCTAATTTAGTTTAATATTCTTTGAAAGTAAAACCAAATTCATTGAGTTCTGTAATCTTAAAACAAGGTGATACTAAAATTTAGTTTTGATAAATATTTATAGGTCTTACTTATTGCACACTGAGCTGAGTTCAGTATTTCATGGTATTTATAAAAATAGGAAAAAGTGGGGGCATGACATTTTAACAGTTTTATCTTTATATATAGTAAGAGCTTGCAAATACTTGTTATCATTGCTTCATGTTTTTTGCTGATATTATCTAACTTCAGAGTAGATTGGTTCAGTGGTGTTCACTATACAAAAGAGAATGAAATTAATATGCTTAATCATACCAGTTAAATTGGATTTCTTGGTCACTTTTGGTAAAGTAGTAACACTGGAATAGTGACTTTGTAAAATTGTCTCTACCTGAATGGTGCCATACCTGACATTGGAGCACTGTCCACGGGTCTTCTGGAACCCAGATTCATAATTCCTCAGGAAATTTCATCTTGAAAATATTTGAATTTCTAATATCAGTTGCTAAGAAAATTAGCAACATTTATGGTAGGGAAAAGAAAAGTAAATTTATAAGCCTTCTCATCAGTTGTCAGCTGCGATTCATAATCACAGTGTTTGAAAGATCTTAATGCTCGTTAAAATTAATAAGAGCATCATAGATGTTACTTTTTCTTCCCTTAAACCTGTACTCTGCAGCGTTTAAGGAAGCTGCATAGCTTTCCAAATCAGGGAGTAGGTTGTAATCACAGCATCATGGTAACCAAGGAAATAAATGATAACATCCCTCAACAAAGTAAATAGCCTTTCAGAATAAAGTTTATTGGGAACAGTATTGTAGTGTGCTTCAGGATATTTGTTCTTTCCACTAAGTCATCTTTGTCAGAGGATTAATTTGCAAAGGAAATTTTTAGATAAACTTTTATTTCCTGCTTGTCTGTGTTTTCTCTTTGCCCCTTTCCTCCTTGTGGTTAATAAAATATTTATATCAAGGCTATTCTTTCATATATGATAAAATATTCCAAAAGAAGAAATGGAAACATAGTCTTAAATAGAATCATCCATAGGTATTTGTTTTCGTCATATTCTCTCTTTTTAAAGATAACTTAAAGATAATTAAGTTATTTAATTGTAAATAATTTAGATAATTTAAATCTTGATGGTTATGAATTAATATTGAGTTACAAATGGAAGGCTTGGAAATTCTTAGCTGGAAAAGTGTTGATTTTTCAAAGTTCATTATTCTGACAAAAAAAATGTATTGGTCTGCAGAGTATTTTGCACAAAGATCCTGTTGCAAAATGAGAAAGTCATTGAGCTTGAAATTTTACTCTTAGAAAGTATATCCTCATTTCATGTATTCCTAAGTTAAATATTTTTAAGGATTTCTTCACTCATTCTGAGGTTAAGAAGATGAAGTTAATTAAGTAGCAGAAAAGGGAAGAATTTTAGTAGACTTTGGCACTGCAGTTGGAATCAAAAACTAGTTATGGGTAGTTTTTCTTTTTCTTTTTTTTTTTTTTTTTTTTTGTGGTATGCGGGCCTCCCTCTGTCGCGGCCTCTCCCGTTGCGGAGCACAGGCTCCGGACGCGCAGGCCCAGCGGCCATGGCTCACGGGCCCAGCTGCTTCGCGGCACGTGGGATCCTCCCAGACCGGGGCGCGAACACGGTTCCCCTGCATCGGCAGGCGGACGCGCAACCACTGCGCCACCAGGGAAGCCCTATCGGTAGTTTTATTTAAAATATTTACTTAAAGCTGAATATGCGGTGACTTGGGTTAATTCTTTTGTTTGGTGAAGATGGATTGCCACAGGATTTGAAACTAGAGTTGAAAATACATTTTCTTATATTGAGATGAATGGAACTCTGTAAATTGACATTTAGCCCAAAATTGAAACGAAAAAAAATTCTTTTTAAAGAACAAAGCCTCCTATGTTTATTATCTGTCTCTGTTTATATGGAGGGATAAGAAGAAGGCTAAAAGTATTAATTACAGTGTAAATGCTATGCTGTTAATCCCCCAAGAATACAACATTGGTTTTTAAAGAACCTTTTATTTAAATATAACAGAATAAAAGAAAATGTGCAAAAATTAGTGTAAAACATGCTGATTTTTAACAAAGCAAACATACTAATGTAGTAAGTACCCAGATAAAAGAAAAAGAACATTATCTGCATTTCATAAGCCCTCCTCCCCTCAGTCACTACTCCTCTGAAGAGTGATCACTATCCTGACTTTTAACACCTAGATTAGTGTTAATTGGTTTTGAACTTTATATAAATGGCATCATACAATATGAACTCTTTTTCATCTAGCTTCTTCATTCATCATTATGTGAGACTCATCCATATAGTGCATCTAGGCATGGTTTATTTGTTCCATTTTGTGAATATGCTACAATTTATTTGTTCTTCCATTCTATTTTTGATGGGCGTTTGGGTCGTTTCCAGATTAGGGCTATCATAAATAGTGTTGCTGTGAACATTCTTGAACTTGTCTTTTGGTAAACATGTGTACGCATTTCAGTGGGTACACATCTAGGAGTGAAATTTCTGGGTTAGGGCATATGTAAGCTAGGGTTTTGTAGATGCTACCAAACAGCTTTCCAAAGTATTTTGAGCATCGCCTTTTGTGTTGTTTTTATTCAGTAAAAGTCTTCCTTGTGATCAGGGGCAGATTTTTTTGTTTTCTTTCTTTTTTTTTTTGTAGCTGGCAGGTCCTAGATCAGATTAGTGTTCATGAACATGGAGCAAAATGAACCTCATTTGGTGATTGAAGTCATTCACTTAATCTCTGAAGTTGCCTACAGATGGGAACTAAGAGATGGATCTAAGACCCAAATCACTTTTGTGCTTATATGAGGGCAGTTAACCCTGATGTGGAAAATTCATCAATGTATTCAGTTATAGAAGAAGCAGCATAGAGACAGCTTAACATTGGCGTTAAGGTATTTGGCTTTTTAGTTAACCCTTCCTGTATCACTTTCTTCACATTACTTTACCAATGTATGTCTTAGTTTCTTTCTCTGTAAAATGAAGCTAACAATACCTAGCTCCTGGGTTTATTTTAAGGATTAAATGCAATTATAAATATAAAGTGTCTAGCACTCTGTCTGCTACGTAGTAAATATTTACTTAATAATATTACCTTCCATTCTGCTCCATCCACCTGTATAGTCCTTTTAGTTGCTTCTCAATTTATTCAATTAACAACCGACTTTAGGGATTCTTAAGAGAGGGTTAACTAGCTGTTGGTTCGTTATTACCTTTCAAACCACCTTTGTTTTCCCCCCAGTTGAGGCACCTCTTTGCTAAAACCAAAAATTTAGCCATTGACCTTAATAGAAGTTTTATTCTATTTCTTATTGACTATCGTGATTCAAGTAGTCCTCCAAAGGTGTTTTTTCTTCCACCTTCTTCCAAAAGACGTAAGGAAAACAGTGTTTCTTTTAGTCTTAACAAGATAACTGACAGCTGGTGTTTAAAGTTGACTCTTCCCAGATAGTTCAGGTTTTAGAGTATCATATATATTCAGCTTTATATAGTAACTTGGTATTTCATGAAATTTAAGGAAATCATTGACCCTTGGAGTATATTTCCTGCCTCTCCTTTCTTCTTAGGGTGATGAGAAAAAAAATGACAGTATGGGATATCTGATTAAATACCACCAAGTATAATCCCTCTTTCAAAGCAGTTTTCTAAAGCTGTTATCTGAAGAATAGATTCATTGTATAATATCTTTACTCTTTGCCCCCATTTTCCTCCCTCAAATAGTGATACATTGAATTTTTAATTGAGATATAGTTGACATATAACATTGTGTAAGCTTGTATCACAACATGTTAGTTTGATACATTTATGTATTGCACTATGATTACTACAGTAGCATTAACACCTTTTCAAGTAATACATTGAATTTAAAGCACATCACGGGGCTTCCCTGGTGGCGCAGTGGTTGCGCGTCCGCCTGCCGGTGCAGGGGAACCGGGTTCGCGCCCCGGTCTGGGAGGATCCCGCATACCGTGGAGCGGCTGGGCCCGTGGGCCATGGCTGCTGGGCCTGCGCGTCCGGAGCCTGTGCTCCGCAACGGGAGAGGCCACAGCAGGGGGAGGCCAGCATACCACAAAAAAAAAAAAAAAAAAAAAAAAAAAAAAGCACATCACAATGGGCTGATATAAGGAAGATTAAGAACATAAACATAAAATTTTCTGAAAACTTTAAGAATAGTAATTGGTCACAAGAGAGGAAAGATATGCTTTGACTAACCAATAAATACTGTAGAGGCTATTTTAATGTTTTACTTATCAGTAGAAATCCTCAGGACTAGAAAAAACTCAAAAATCTCGTTTCTGACTGCTAATATCTTTCCTACCTACTAGGGTCTTTATGGTTCTCACATCAGTTGTCTTAACAGCTCTTTCTTGTGTTTTTGTTAATTTTGACATTACAGAAAGAGGCAGAAACCTCAAGTTAAAAATGGCAGAATGACTATCTGTGCTTCCTGTGACTTTGAGAGGAATATTAATTCATTCATTTATTCAACAAACGTTTATTGAACTCCTACTAATGTTTGGCACCATTCAAGTTCAGGGATACAGCAGTAAATAAAAAACAGATAAAACTCTTGCCCTCATTAAGTTTTTATCCTTGCGGAAAAGGCAGACAATAAACAAATGACTAAGTAGAATATACAGTATATCAGAGGTGTTAAATGCTATGGAGAAAGATAAAGGAAAGAAGAGAAATGTGGCGGATCTTAACAGGGTCTTTTGACCATGGTAGAGAATTTAGGTTTTACTGGACTGAGATGGGAAACCACTAGAGAGGTTGAATATAGGAATGACATGCTCTGATATATGTTTTATCCTGAACTCAGGTTGCATTGTTGAAAAAAGATGTGGGGAGAATTTGAAGGGAGAAGTGGGAGACCAGTTAGAGACAATTGAGGTAATCTGTGGTGTTTGGACCAAGCAGTGGCAGTGGAGGTGGTGAAAAGTGGTTGAACTCTGGACAGATTTCAAAGGTAGAGAAAACAGGATGTGCTGATGGAGCATCTGGGGTAAGTTTTACTGATTACATGTTTTCATTTAAGGTAGTAGTGAGAGGGAAGGATGGCTGGTTGTGTAGCTTCCATGCTTCAGGGAGCATCTTGGAGACAGATGATGCTGTGGAGTGAATGGGGAATGTTACTGTTACATGCTTTGTTCTGGAAGTGCTTAGATTACAAATTCTCTGCAGTGTTTTTCCAGAAGCAGGTTTTGATGCCCCTGGGAACATTTAAGGTCAATCTTTAAATAAGAAATATAGAGGGTGGAATAATTATGAAAGATGATCAATGGGGGAATAAGCATGTTAAACCTAGTACTTTAAAATACAACTGCATATTTACTGCTAAAAATAGAAGTGGTATTTTGCTTCAATAAAATCAGACTCACATTACTGTGAAGACTCACAAAGATTTTATATACCTTGAACCTGTTTAGCAACCCATAGTATTTAGTTGTTGTGTGTTTAGTTCTCATAATCAGAACAAAGATCACTGACTTAAAGTTGTGGGGTGACAGATTTTTTTCCAATAAAAATCTTTCAGTTCATCATAAATTGGAATAACTAAAGTTACTTTTTAGTACTTTTGGTTGCAGAAACACTCATAACAGTTAAACTGTATATCCATGGATTGAATAAAATAACTAAACATAGACTATTATTTTTATGATTAAATATTTAAAACATACCCACAGACATAGAAAACAAACTTATGGTTACCAAAGGGGAAAGGTGGCGGGGGGAGGGATAAATTAGGAGTTTGGGATTAACATGCACACACTACTATGTATAAAATAGATAACCAACAAGGACCTACTGTATAACACAGGGAAGTCTACTCACTATTCTGTATTAACCTATATAGGAAAAGAAGCTGAAAAAGAATAGATATATGTTTATGCATAACTGAATCACTTTGCTGTACGCTTAAAACTAGCACAACATTTTGAATCAACTATACTCCTGTATAAAATAAAAATTTTAAAAAGAATAATTAAAAAATAAAACATACCAAAAATCATAAAGACATACAATGAACTCCCATGTCTACCTCTCTGGTTAAGAAATAAAACAAACCAACAATGTTAGCTTTGTATATTATTACCTCTTCCTGATCACACCTCCTGCCTTTTGCCTTCCTCAGAGGAACCATTCAGTGTTTATCATTCCCATGTATGTCTATACGTTTCCCATGTATGTCTATATGTATGCTATGTATATATGTATCTCTGAGCAATTTCCAATTGAACGTATTTGGAAAATATTATTGTACTCACTGGTTTATCAAGTCCAATTCCAAAATATGTTTTGAAAGCAAAATGTGTCTTCTCCTCAGTATTATGTCCTATTCAGTAACCTCCTAACTCATCTTACCACTTGACCTTCTTTTATCCCATTATTCTCCACAGCATCCAGAGAAATTTTCATAAAACCCAGATCAGGTCATGTAACTCCTCTGCTGAAAATGCTTCAGTGATTTCCCACCAAATAAAACTTGAATTGTTTCACTTGGTCTGTAATCTTACCCTTCCTTCCTACCCTTCCTCCACAGTGGTGTCCTGGGTCAGTCTTCCCCTTACTCACTGTACTTCCAGCACTGGCCTTCTTTTAGTTTCTGAAACACTTAAGATCTTTTCAGGTTGAAAATGTTTGTTTAGCCTCTCCCTTCTGCCTACAGTGTATTCTTCATTCTACCTGGCTTACTCCTTCAGGTCTAAGTTTAAATGTTTCTTCCTCTAAGAAGTTTTCCCTGATCACCCATTCTTAAGTAGTGCATCCTTTTACCTTCTCTGATAGCACCCTGTAGTTGGTGGTTATTTATTTATTTACTGTGTATTACTTTTCAAATACCTATTTCTTCTACTAGATTATACATTTCTGAAAAGAGAAGCCATGTCTGTTTCGTGTCCTACTGTATACCTAGTCAACTTGTAGACACACAGGAAATATCTGTTGAAGGAAAGTAGGAATGAAGAATTAATGGACAAAATTATTTTTATTGTCCTCATGTAGATGTTTTTATGAAATCCTATGGGCTGAAAAATAACTGTGCCCTTGATTCTTAAGAGAAAAAAAATAAGTTAGTATATTTAGGAATTCCTTCTCTTTTAGTTAAGAAATTTTAAGAAACAGAAATCCAGACATAGTAGCTCAAGTACAATGGGGGTTTATTATAAATATAGAGGGAACCCAGGAAAAGATGAGCAAGTAGACCTCAGGAGGGACAGATGCCACAGAAACTCCAGGCACTCATCTGTATTGATCTCTCTCTGTTTATGAATTGGATGCTCTCCCTTCTTTCATGACCTACATCTTTGTAGCTTTGTTTGTACAGGGCCTAAAATATCTCAGAAAAGTCTGCCATTACCTTTCAGCTCTAGGATCAACAGCTCTTGGATCAGCAGCTCTTGGCAAGCTCCTTATATTTTTAAGATAAAACTCTTGAGGGATAACCTAATTGGTCCTGCTCATATTTTAAATAAGCCTGCATAGTCATGGGTCAAAGGTATGGGTCACCTTAGGCTAGTTGTCCATCTCTTGTCCAATATTCTGTGATAAGGGTTAGCCTTGGGGGGAGTCACATGACCTACAGCCGACTCAACAGGAACTCTACATGGAAGCAGATTTTCGGAGAAGGGTCACTGGTAGATCTGGAAAAACAAAACATTTCTAGGTGCATATACTTCATGGATTGAAATTATTAGTGTTAAATTCTTTGAAATTTGGCATTTGATTAATATTTATTGAATACATATTCTCAAAATTGTATTATCAATCTCAAAATTACATCTCAAAAATGTATTATCCAGCCGTAGATATTTATTTAATTAGAATGAAGAGTAACACAGTTTTAATATAGAGTATAATCTTAAAAATTATGGTCCTCAGGGTTGAAGTGGTAGCAGTGTTCCAAATCGTTTTCATGATATAGTTTTTCAAGTAGGGTTTTGAGTAAAGGTGGCATGTAACTTCAGTCTATGTAAATTATTTTAATAATTATCTGCAAAGCAATATAATGTATTTGAATGCTTCCCATTATCTGGAAATTGGATTGTGAAAGCATCTTCTAACTAATACTAGTTTAAAGACCTCCATTGCTATTATTCATAACAACAGTCTCTGATTTATAAATTATTTAGATTGTACAGTAGAGATGAAACTCTATCATACAGTGTCAGCTGGAAGTAGATTGGAAATGAGACCTTTTTTTGGAGAGTAGTTCCTTACCCTTACCATTCAGTTTTATTCATACCCAATTTTTGCCGATAAACTTTAAGCCTTCCCTTTTTAAGTCTCAAAGATTTGAGGACAGGATACCGGCAGGCTTTTCTGGGGAGAAATTCTGGGCCACACACTTCCCTAAAAGTTTTATATCCCTGTCCCACTTCTTCTTACCTTCTCCAAACAGACTGCTGCCCTTCATCTTCCTCATATAGTTGGCCAGTTAGAAATAGTTTTTTTGATAGCCTGATTATTCTTGTCCATTTCTATAGCAAATAGACCAGTGATCTTTGCCTCTCTTAAGAAATCTCCATTATCTACTCTCATTTAAAGATTGGAGTCTTATCGCTTTTCAACATCAGTTGAGGTCTCTCAGTCCAAGAATTTGTTGACCGTATATCTCAGTTGCTCCTTCTGTGATCTAGCAGAATTTTCATCATGAAATGGCTTCTTCTGATGTTCCTGGTATTCTTCTCTAGCTTCCCTTTTCAGGTACTTTACCGTCAGCATCCATTGTTGGGCATTTTTAACCAAACAATGATTTGACCTTTACATTATTTACTCAGAGCAATCATATCTAGACATAAAATAACCACCTACCACTACTAGAATTGCTGATTGCATTGGTTAAAAAAAGAGGCATAATGGAACATTCTGGTCTCCTGCTTTTTGGATTGTCTCACCAGGGTTTTCAGAAACTCTTATTTTTTTTAGAGGTCTACTTGACGTTTTGCTTCTTCTCCATGTCCTAGTAATATAGCCCATTTTGCTCTTCTTTGTGAGGAATAATGCCAGAAAAATTTCCATAATTGAATAGAACAATTTCCTGCATGTTCCACTGGCTCATTGACCTACTGAGTTGCAGCTTGGGCTGTGTCAGTCTGGTGGTTGTTTCTTACAGCATTTAGTGGTCATGGTCTAGTTGTTCTCCAACATCCCAATGAAGTAGGCACATACTACTTATGACTAGTTCTCTTGTTTATGCTAATTGACAGATAGGCAAGAGACCATTTTGTTCATAAGAATCCTTAATACAGAGAAAAATTAGTGCATTCTTAGTATTCAGAATCTGTCTTCCTGTAAATCTATTGAAAAGATTATTTATTAATATTATTATATGACTCTTTGTAAAAAGATGAATGATAGATATCCAGCAGTACTGATAAAACCTCTAATTTAAATGCTCTGTTTTCTATTCAGTAGAATAAAGCACATTATTATCTAATTATCTAATAATTAATAAGTGTTCAACTTGAAATGTAAACAGCTTAAAATAAGTGACTGGGTTGATGCTAATAGTGCTAAATAAACACATTCAGATACAATGAGTCAACCTTGAAATACACAAAATTATCAGGCTTCTGAAAAATAGGTCATCTTTAGAAGATATTACTTTGCCTACTCACCTATCTAGAAATATGATCCAGTTCTTGTCCCAGATATTATTTTTCCCCCAAAATCAGTTTAGTTTTTTTTGTCGTTGTTGTTTATGTCTGATAGTGCACTGCATGGAAATTTTGCAAATATCCCTTGTTCTGTGAGAACCTTCTTGTTAATATTAGAAGAACATGATGATACAGTGCAATACTGAAAGAAAAAATGTCTCCCTGTTAGCTGATTAGTTATAGGAATGGATATATAGATTAATGGATTAGAATTGAGAGTTCAGAAATATACATTTTTGGGTAATTGACTTTTGACAAGGGTGCCAAGACAATTCAATAAGGAAATAATGGCCTTTCCAACAAAGTTGCTGTGATAATTGGATATTGACATATAAAAGAATGAAGTTGTATGCCTACCTCATACCATATGTAAGTATTAACTCAAAAAATAAATCATAGGCCTAAATGTAATAGTTAAAACTATAAAACTCTTAGAAGAAAATCTAAGTGTAAATCTTCATGACCTTGGATTACACAATGGTTTCTTACATATGACATTTAAATCACAGCAACAAAAGAATAGATAGATTAGATTTTGTCAAAATTAAAAATTTTTATGTGTCAAAGGACACTATCGAGAAAGTGAAAAAACAGCCCACAGAAGGGGAGAGAGTATTTGTAAATCCCATGTCTGAAAAGGGCTTTGTATCTAAAATGTATAAAGAACTCTTGCAACTTACTGATTAAAAAACAGATAGCCCAATTTAAAAGTGCACAAAGAATCTGAATAGACATTTCTCCAAAGAAGATATGCAAATGGTCAATAAGTACATTAAGAGATCTTTGACATCATGAGTCATCAGGGAAATGCAAACTAAAAGCACAGAGAGATATGACTTCACACTCACTAGGATAGGTAGGTATAATCAAAAAGGACAAAAACTAGCATTGGTGAGGATGTGAAGACACTGGAACCCTCATAAGTTGCTGGTGAGAATGTAAAGTGGTATAGTTACTTTGAAAAGCAATTTGGAAATTACTCAAAAAGTTAAAAATAGAGTTACCATATTACCCAGCAGTGCAATACACACACACACACACACACACACACACACACACACACACACACACACACAAAAGAACTAAAACCATATGTTTACCAAAAAAAAAAAAAAACACCTTGTATACTAATGGTCATACCAGCATTATTTGTAATAACTAAAAAGTGGAAGCAACCCAAATGTCCAACAACTGACGAATGAAGCAAAATGTTGTATACCCCTATCACGGAATGTTACTCAGCTGTAGAAAGGAATGGTGTGCTGATACATGGTACAACATGGATAAACCTTGAAAACATTATACTAAGTGAAAGGATCCAGACAAAAAGGACACATATTATATGATTTCATTTATAAGCAAATCCATGGAGACAGAAAGTATTGATAGATTAGTATTTGCCAGGAACTAGGGGGAAGGGGGATTAGATACAAGGTTTCTTTTTTGGGGTGATGAAGAGTTTGGGAATTAGTGGGGACGGTTGTACAGTTTTTTGAATATACTGAAAACCACCGATGTGTACACCTTTAAAGGATGAATATTATGGTATTTGAATTATATCTCAACTTGGAAGGGGGGTAGGGAGTGCTTGTTAAATATACAAATTTTATAGATCCATCTTAGATTCAAGATTCATGGAAGATATGACCTTAGAAATCTACATGTTTAACAAATGTTTCCAAATTTTAAAATTCTCTAAAGTTTAAGAAATGCTCATTTAATAGTTTTATGTACTTATACACTGAAATGTGTTTGGGCTAAAGGATATATACTCTGTGATTATTTTAATCATCAATAGCAGCAGTAGCAGAGAGTTATTGGGGGATCTGTCTTCTGTCCCATATGAGAGTTATTGAATGGTACAGGCATAGTCCTTTTTCTGGAGGATTGAGAAGAGTGAGATGGAGAAGCATGAGATAGTGCACTTTTGCATTTCTTAGAATTCATTACTTTGGCAAATTCTAGGAAGTGAAATAATAGTCTAAGGTAATGAATTCAGAGAAACACAGAACTTAAGGGAAATATCCAGCAGTGTTTATGTGTTTGCTGTATTTTCAGGTTGATTCTGGGGGTAAAAACCTTGTTCTGTTGATTTTTTTCAAGGCTATTTTGGTCATCTGTTACCATGGGCCTATCAACAAAAGCAAGTTGACAGAAAACAGATGTGTTTTTTTTGTTTGTTTGTTTTTTTGTGTTTTTTTTTTTGTGGTATGCGGGCCTCCCTCTGCTGTGGCCTCTCCCGTTGCGGAGCGCAGGCTCCGGACGCGCAGGCCCAGCGGCCATGCCTCACGGGCCCAGCCGCTCCGCGGCATGTGGGATCCTCCCAGACCGGGGCGCGAACCCGGTTCCCCTGCATCGGCAGGCGGACGCGCAACCACTGCGCCACCAGGGAAGCCCCCAGATGTGTATTTTAACAGGTAAACTTCCTCAGCCCTGGCATCTGGATCAGTTTTGTTGCACGGCAATGCTGCAGCAAGATGAATTATGATTAAAAATAGGCAGATATTTTATTTCATGTAGATTTAGATGAAGAATAAGGTGGAAACTTTTAGAGTTAGCAGTTGTCAAGTAGGGAATGAAATGAATATGCATTTTTTTCAATACAGACTATTTGTGAGGCTTATTCAGATTTTTACTTTCACCAAGTCAGAAAATGATAATATGATCATTAATAATATGCTATATATATATAAAGCTTAAAAATCTCTTTTGAAAATCTAAAACTTCTCCTTCTCATAAAGTATCAAAGCTTTTCAAAAATCAGATTCGCAAGTATCATTTTTTTACAAAGAGAAGTATGGCTTGATACTCAATTCTTTGTGGTCGATATCAGGCACTAACTAAGCCTATTTCTTTCTTTGACAATAGAAATAGATGATCAAGCTTAAAAGATTCTACACTTACATAAATGGTTTATTAGAATGGTTTTGTTATACATAAGCCCAGGTAGCGTGCTGTAGAACAAGTACTTTGTTCAGATGGGGTGTGGGAGCATGACTGTGAGTGGCTTTCCCACTTTTTTTAATGTCATGCTCCACCAGTACTATTAAATGGCAAATAGGAGTCGTTTGTGCCTTAACCTGAAGAAGAGGGAATTTTTTTCAACATACAGAACTTCAAATGCTTGCTTATGCTTGTTGTGTACAAATTGATCTAGGTTGAGCCCTAAGCCAACATTTATTGTGGTCTGGTTTAGGCCAGTCACACAGTACTTGATGGTGGAGAAAAAGAACTAACAGATATTTTTGAAAGGAGGCAAGTTGGGGTGATTGCATACAAATAAGAGAGAAAGACTCTTGTATTATGTTGAACCACAGGAGTGTGCCATTTTTGTAAATCAAAAGTCATTGAATATTGGCAATTTCCTATGGTTCAACCTAATATTATATTTGAGAATAGTGATATATTAGAGATGAGCTCATAAGAAAAGGAACACCTGATCCAAACTGGAGGGAGGTCCACTGTTCAAGCCCAGTGTTGCTGGGCTGTATTGTCACTATTTATATAATAAATGAATGAAGTCCTCTGTGTTGTCTTTTTGACACATTTATTGTCTATCTTGTGTCTGACAGTTTCCCAAACTCAAAGCTTCTTTAAAGTTGCATACCATGTATTAAATTCATTTTTGAATTTTGCATTTTGCTGCACAGTAGAGTCAGAGCTGTTTTACTATAAATATTTTTTTTCTAAAAATTTTTAAGTAAAAACTGTTTGTCCAAGGACATGTCGCATATTTGCTTTGGCTTTTCCTTCCCTCACACATAACTCGCTGTACCTCGGATTTGGCATCTGCAGTTTGGGAAGCACAGTTATATAAGTGAGAAGCCACTGAAACTTTGAATCAGAGTAATGGCATGATGAAATAGATGTTTTAGAAAGGTAATTCTGGGAAAGCCAAAATAGTTGTGTAATATCAACTGACATATAGTCAGTGAGAATTCAACATTAAGAATGAATGCTGATGTTGTAGATTGTGGCTTGTACAAATCTATCCTCTTGCCTTTTGTCTTTTGCAGTAAGTATACATTTATGAGTATGGGGTATAATGCCAAATTGTCTAACAGTACTACATTTTTGTGTAATTATGGGTAAAGGAACACATTATACAATGTATGCAGAAATTTTAATTAGATTTTTATAGCATTTTTTGATATGGTTTCTTTTATTTGGGGGGGATAGGAATTCATAGAATACATTAGTGTGTTGCATTATGTCAGCCGGATAACTAGACTTTTAAAGGTTGGGCTATTAAAGGTTTATATGAGAGTCTAAAAGGATTCATGACTAATTTGCTTTCAAAGGCATTGAAAAGGAGTCAAAAGTAGACAACTATCTAGTTCCAAACATGAATATGAGACAAACTAGTACTTATAACAGTTAGGACGATGCCAGGAAAGCCAGAAAAGGAGCAGCATATGCTTCCAAATTGTTTTGAAGCAAAGCTTTGTCTTTTGTCTCTAGAAAAATAATAACCAGTAATTTATCAATTCAACATTTAGGGGACCGGAGATACTCACTAAAGGGAAATGTCTTATTCATTCATCCAGTCATTCATTTATTTAATAAATATGTCCTGACACTGAGCTAGACCTAACAGATATCATGGTTAATAGAATAGACATTATCTTTCCATCCATGGAGTTGACAGGCTAATGAGCAGACAAAAATAATAAATAAATACAAAAACATATATGATTATGCATTTTGATAAATGCTATAAAGGGAAAGTACAAGCTGCCTCAAGATTTTGTAATAAGTAAACCTACTCTAGATTAGGGTTTTAGGAGTGGTCTCTCTGAGTAAGTGACATTTAGAGCTGAGATCTGAGAGATGAGTAGGAGAATTCCCAGTGATGGGTGGGGAAAGTGCATG
This sequence comes from Physeter macrocephalus, assembly GCF_002837175.3. Lineage (NCBI taxonomy): Eukaryota > Metazoa > Chordata > Mammalia > Artiodactyla > Physeteridae > Physeter > Physeter macrocephalus. The sequence continues at coordinate 45,159,909 of NC_041217.1, forward strand.
TGTGAGGCTTTCAAGTGGGAGGATATCAAAGAAAGCCAGAACTTCTAGATCACAGAGAGCAGTTGGCCAAGAGGTAGGTGGACCCAAATAATACAGAGCTTGGCAGCCATGTTGAGGAGGACCTGGGATTTCATTCCAAGTGCAGTGAAGAGCCAGTGAAGATCTTTAAGCATGGAATCGCATGGTCTGATTTAAGTGTTTCAGAGATGAGTATGGCTGTTGTGAATGCATTGAAGGGGGATGAGAAGACCAAGGAAACAAGTTAGGGACTACTGCTCACAGAAGAGCTGATGGTAGTTAGTTGAAAGTGGCAGCAGAGGAGATGAAGGGTAGTAGATGAATTCATATTTCAGAAAAGAGGCCATGGTTGTTGTTAAGGGCATGGTTAAGGATTGGAGAGCTTGTTGATGGATTCTGACAGCTCAATGAGAAAAGATGAGGTAGGGTAGAATAGGGTTGAATTGAATTGGAGAAGAATGCCTACCTAGAACCAAGAGCATGTTGTTAAATGGATTTTTATTTTGCCTTTATTTATTGTTTGGACCTAAAATAAACAATTGAAGGTCAAAGCTATCTGTAAGTTAAACTCTTAAGAAGTATTATTGCTATATTTTACTCAGGAAAAATACCTGTCTGAAACAATGGAAAACATCACCTTCTTCCCAAAGCATTACATACATAGTTTAAAGGTTGAGAAACAGGAAAATATTACAGGATAATTTTTGATGAGTTGTTGTTGGTTTTGTTTTGTTTTGTTTTTAACTTCTGAAAACGTGATCTTTTGTTCTCTCCCCTACAAGTTTTCTGTTTGGAAAAAGAGATTTAGTGGAATTTAGACTTAAAAATTGGAAGCATCAATAAGGTATAACCTTCTACATCACTTTTTAGTTTACATCTTTTAACCTTTCATTTCATTCTATAACTTTTATAAAAATTGTGCCTATGGGGTCTGTTTTCTGTCTTTGTAAAAAGATAGTCCAGGGCTTCCCTGGTGGTGCAGTTGTTGAGAGCCCGCCTGCCGATGAAGGGGACGCGGGTTCGTGCCCCGGTCCGGGAAGATCCCACATGCCGCGGAGCGGCTGGGCCCGTGAGCCATGGCCGCTGAGCCTGCGCGTCCGGAGCCTGTGCTCCTCAACGGGAGAGGCCACAACAGTGAGAGGCCCGCATACCGCAAAACAAACAAAAACAACAACAAAACAAACAAAAAAAAGATAGTCCAGGTGCTTTATGTTTCCAGGAATGAAATAGCCTCTGAAGTAATGTCAATTTGCTTGCTGTGTGACTGGGTCAAAGAAGGAAAGGGCTCATTTACGCTCGAACAGTGTTTTGATTTAGCACAGCTCCCAGGTTTTTATCGTGTTCTGGGACAATGCTTGGGAGCGTTTGGAGTCAAAGGAAAGAATTATGATGTGGTTTGGTGGCAAAAAATATAATTCTGTGTGAGCTGTAGTTGACAATACAACAGATTGTCTTTATTGATTAAAATCAGTTTTGAAGATATAGTAATTATTTTATGGCCCTTAAGTTATATATTAGATTTGTTCGTTTAATAATTTAGCACTTTGAATTTTCCCTTTGAATTTTTATTTTTCCAGAAATCTCTCCTGGGTTGAGGTTTTTATGTTAGGATTCATGTTAGGATTGATAGAGGCTAATACCTCTATTAAACTGCTTTATTTATAAATTGATTTGCAGTAGACTTTTTATAAATTAGGATACTTCTTTCTTCTTTTATTTCCTCACAAAATTTTTCATCAGCAAGGCTGGATCAAAAGTAACTTTCTCACCTAAAGTGAATTTTCAAAATGAAGTCTTTTAAATTATCTGTCACTGTTATGAAGCTAATTAGAAAATTTGAGTTATTTCAAAAAGACATCAATTTTGACAGCTTGACCTTTATTACTTTTTTGCCATTCTTTCACTGATGCATGGTGCCATCTGCTGTTTGTGGGAAGTAGATTATAGTTTGAATCATGAGGCAGAATAGATATATAATGTCTAAAAGAAAAATGCAAAAATAGTTGAAATGGAAAAATACAGGAGTATGACCTGTTTGAAACTTTGAGGCCTATGGTTTATTTGCTTATTTTTTTATGTAAAATAATTTTTTAACTGATTTATTTTATTATTTATTAAGATATCATGTAAAACTGGTGGAAACATAGCTATGTCTTTTAAAAACAATGTCTTATTTTAGAGAATTTGATTAATTCAAAGAAAATTTAAAACGATAATTCTACTAACCATGAGATAATTAATATTAACATGTAAAATCATTTTAAAAATCTGGTTATCTCTAGTATTTACATGAATCACAAGATTTTATGCTCATTATATTGTCTTAATTTTGCTTTCTTGCTCATATGTCTTAGGTTTCCTCTTAGAGTAGCAGGGTTCTTGGCCCAGAGTAAATAATTGGTAAACATTTGTTTGTTGGTCAATTAAGCTTCACTTGGTTTGCTCTTTGTTACTACATTGGGCAGCTTTTCTGAAATCCTTCTCCTGGCCTTGTTGTAAGAAGCAGTATAGAACTTGGAGTGAGAAAGACCTGGTTTCCCAGCCAGGCACTGCTGCTTATAGGCTGTGCAGCCCTGGGAAAATCATTTCACTTCTTAGCAGCTCTGTTTCCTCCTCTGTAAAAGGAAGATAATACTATCCATCTTTTGGGTTGCTGTGAGAATTAAATGAGGTAATACTTGTCACATGCCTGGCACAGTCCTTTCTTTTTGTTAAAATGTTATTATGTTCAAATTCAGTGAGTTTCCTTTTTACCTTAAAGACACCTTTGTCAAGAGTCAGATTTTGTTATTATAAAATCCAAAGAAGATATACAGATTGCCAACAAACACATGAAAGAATGCTCAACATCATTAATCATTAGAGAAATGCAAATCAAAACTACAGTGAGGTATCACCTCACACCGGTCAGAATGGCCATCATCAAAAAATCTACAAACAATAAATGCTGGAGAGGGTGTGGAGAAAAGGGAACACTCTTGCACTGTTGGTGGGAATGTAAATTGATACAGCCACTATGGAGAACAG
>NC_041217.1:45163111-45167596 GCF_002837175.3 Physeter macrocephalus
TACAGAGTGAAGTAAGTCAGAAAGAGAAAAACAAATACCGCATGCTAATACATATATATGGAATCTAAAAAAAAAAAAAAAAGGTTCTGAAGAACTTAGGGGCAGGATGGGAATAAAGACGCAGACATAGAGAATGGACTTAAGGACACGGGGAGGGGGAAGTGTAAGCTGGGACAAAGTGAGAGAGTGGCATGGACATATATACACTACCAAATGTAAAATAGGTAGCTAGTGGGAAGCAGCCACATAGCACAGGGAGATCAGCTCAGTGGTTTGTGACCACCTAGAGGGGTGGGATCGCGAGGGTGGGAGGGAGGCACAAGAGGGAGGGGATATGGGGATATATGTATACGTAGAGCTGATTCACTTTGTTATACAGCAGAAACTAACACAACAATGGAAAATAATTATACGCCAATAAAGATGTTAAAAAAAATCCAGTAAAAGGAAAAAATTTAAAAACAAAACAAAAAAATCATAAGCTCTTCCATTCGAAGGAACTTTAGCAAGTGGGTCTCAAATTTTTTATGCATTTGAATCACCTGGTGATCCCATTGAACTGCTAATTCAGGTTCCGGTTGGTGTTTCTGGGATATGGAACCGAAGAGTCTGCACATCCAACTCACTCTTAGGTGATGCTGATAATGTCTCCACAGAGCACACTTTGTGTAGCAAGGCTCCAGAGAACAACAAACAAACAAAACAACTGGTAAAGCTCCCATTTGTCCTTCCACACAGTTAATCTCATGTACGAACCATCAGAACTACATTTCTTTGTAGAGGAGAAAAGAAATCCAGAGTCTCTCTCCAGAAGACACGCAGACTAATTTCTTACTCTTCACTCTCAGCAGTAACATTGTTTAGAGAATGACATTCAAGACCTAATATGTATTGCCCAAGCACTCTAACCTCCAAATACTTCATTGGAACCAATTCAAAATTCAACATCAATGTTTATTTCTATTTGTAATTTGTTACCCATTTGTATTGTCTTTAAAATTTTACAGCATTAAATAATGAAAAGCTAAGCAAATTAGTTTCATTATAAGTTCTAGAACAATTACTTGAATCAAGTAAGTCTTTTTTTTGGTGCGTTGGTATACAGTGCTTCTCCCTTGATGTTTGAATTTTGCCCCACACTGGTTGATTGTGTTTAAACCTGAATACTCAGTGAACCAGTGTGGGTTCACCAGGATATTATGTCTGTCCACATATTCTCTGAGAAGGAATGGCTTTGATTTTACCCAGGCATAGAGTTGTTCACACTTGAGGGGTCATCCAGCCCAGTCACACAGTTTCAGGGTCCTAAAGGAAAATAAAGCAGGCATAAAATAAATTCTGCTTTGGGACATATGAATTTGATTTAAAAAGTAAAAATTATTGCCTGGAGAATAATTTAATGGGCAGAACATTTTTTCCAAGTTCAATCTTAAGTGGAAGAACAACATTGCCCTTTTTGCCTACCTCCCTCGAGCCTCAAGGTGTTTCTAACAGCAACCTTTTTTTTTTTTTTTTTTTTAAAAAGAAGATCCTGCTTTTACCTAGTGCCACTCACTGCCCTGAGAAGCATTGCTCTGAGACTACTAAAAGGTCATGAGGGCCACTAGGAATTGTATACACAGTTTTTTACTGTCATCCTATCTGCAGACAAGTAGATATCCCTCTAAAATGAGTGCTTGTCCTACTGCTTAGGATGTCTCAAAAAGCAACTTCCTACTTTGGTAACTTTTTCAGGTTTTTAATTCTCTTGCTTTTCTCAACATTTGTGAAAAATAGATTACAATGCTTTTTTGACAAGTATTTTTTCAAGTGGCTAATCCAGAAAACAAAACAAAGCAAAAATGAAACCTTTATAACCTAGATCTCCAACTTGAGAATTTCCTTTTTCATACCATTCCTGGCAGTCCATCTTTACTTTTATTAATGAACTCACCCACCATTTAAGTTTTCAAGATGCCTGGAAATTCCTCTAGTCTCAAAAAGGCTAGATTCTATAGGCATATTCTGTAAATGAGTCTTGGTTTCCAGACTCTGGCCCTGGTAATATTGGTGCCTTTCTTGTTACATCTTCTGGTGAACCAGAACTTAAAAGACAGCTGTATCTCTATAAATCAATCTGTTCTTTATTTGAAACCAGAAAATCAAGTGTGTCTACTATATTTAAATCATAAAGAATCATGGATTGTTCGACGTGGAAAGTAATCTATGGGTAGTTTAAGGCAATAGCCCTTATTTAAAAAGAAGAGGACTTGTGTAAGTACGGCAGGACAAGCTCTAAGATCCATGGCTGATCTTAAGTTCAAAGCAGGAGAAGGCAGTTTGGTATTAGGAATTAAAGTGAATACTTTGAGTATAGTAGGTAACTCTTCAAAAGCTGTCTGCACTATTTGGACCGATGCTACAGTATACTATCTAATTGCATTTTTTATTAGGAGATTTATGAAGGCCTTGAAGAGAGTTCATAGATAAACAGTGAAAGACTTTACAATTAGTACATATGAGGACTGATTAAAGGAATTAAGAATATTTAAACTTGAAAAGGGTACATTCAAAAGTATCTCAGTGACATGAAAAATTGCAGTCAGGTGTTCTTCATTTCCTCTGAGGACAGAACAAAAGGAAGTAAATATATACTATAGTAAAAGGAACAGCAGTTAGATGTGAAGCAGATCCACACAATGAAGCCAGTAAACTCTGCCGTAGAAGGAATATTTGGCTTCCTGGTTATCTTCCTCAAATTCTCTGGTTATTTTCAGTATATGTTTCCTATGATTGGGATTTGACATCTCAAGGCCTGAGTTGGAGGCACCTCTAAGGTATCCTGTTCAGCCCAGCGATCTTGCACAGGCTGGCTAATATTGACTGTCAGAGGCAAAATAGAAGCCTATCCATGGCAAAATTCTGACATTATCAGTGCAACCAAGTTCTATTTTATTTAATTGCTTTTTAAAAACTGCAACTAGCCATTAAGGAATAAATACTCAAAGACTAAATTAGTCAGCTTCTATCATTTTCTAAGACGCGAAACTAGAACCACCTCTCCTCTGTATTCATTTTTAGTTTATTAATCCTTTGATCTCTTTCTCCTGAAGTACTAGCTGCTTCTACTTCCTAGTGATCTAAGCTTTTCCTTTTAAGACTGAGTCTTTGATATGATCGAATTGGTTGGGAGAAAATTTTTCAAGAAGTTATATAAGAAATGTATAGGTCAGCTTTTATCAAAATATGGAGCAAATTCCTTAAGATCTCAAATAAATGAAATTCCATATGAAAATTCTGAGAAATTCAGTCTTGAAGACTTTACCATAATAATGTGTTCAGATATGTAATGCTGAACTGTGTCAGGCATTGTTCTAAGTGCTTCACATATAATAACTCATTTAATCCTCATAACAACCCTCTGAGATAGGTTGCTTTTATGAGGAAACGGAGGCAGAGAGAGTTTAATTTCTCTAAGTCATCCAGGTAGGAGGAACTGAAAGGTCGCTTCAGACTTAGGAAGGCTGGCTCCAGAGTCCATATCATAACCTCCCACACCCTACTGCGTTTTATGTCTTTAATGTTGCCCAAGTACCTCTCAAACTGACTGTAATGTGGACCAAGGTCTGGACAGTAGCAAGAGGCAAGGAGCCAGCAAGCAGTGGAGCACCTGCCTCCCCCTTCAGCTCAGTCTTCTCTGCTCACTTACACTTTCCGTCTCAGCTCTCCTGGATTCCATGCAGTTCCAGAGTGCACCATGCTTCTTTGTTTCTCTCTGCCTTTACAGGTGTCATGCTACTGGTTTTCGGTGCCTTCCTCTCAGAACTTTAACCTGACCTATTTGTGTTTATTCCACAAATCTGTTCAAGCATCCACTGCTTGTGAAGCCTTTCCCAGTTTACCCAAGAGGAACTCATGTTCCTACCTTTGGGCTCCCCCTAGGTCATATACATACCTCTTTTGCTGTACTTCTGTTCATTCGTTTGACAACTATTTATTTCACACTACTATGTGCCAAGCACTGTTCTAAACAATGGGGAAATCAGTCAGTCCAAGCTTCTGAATTAATGAAGCTATCTAAGTTTTAAAAAAAAGCAGGATCTTGAGCAGAGAAATGATTTGTTCTAATGTCTCTTTTAAAAGGGTCACTCTGGGGCTTCCCTGGTGGCGCAGTGGTTGAGAGTCCGCCTGCCGATGCAGGGGACACGGGTTCGCGCCCCGGTCTGGGAAGATCCCACATGCCGCGGAGCGGCTGGGCCCGTGAGCCGTGGGCGCTGAGCCTGTGCGTCCAGAGCCTGTGCTCTGCAACGGGAGAGGCCACAACAGTGAGAGGCCAGCGTACCGCCAAAAAAAAAAAAAAAAAGGGTCACTCTGGTCAGAAAGAGAAAAACAAATATCGTGTATTAATGCATATATGTCGAACCTAGAAAAATGGTACAGATGAAGTGGTTTGCAAGGCAGAAATAGAGACACAGATGTAGAGAACAAACGTATGGACACCAAGGG
>NC_041217.1:45167672-45200360 GCF_002837175.3 Physeter macrocephalus
GGGGGGATGAATTGGGAGATTGGGATTGACACATATACACTAATATGTATAAAATGGATAACTAATAAGAACCTGCTGTATAAAAAATAAATAAAAATAAAATTAAAAAATTTAAAAAAATTTAAAAATAAAAAAGGGTCACTCTGGTTGCTGTTTTTACAATAGATTGTGGAGGGCCAAGAGGTAGAAGTAGGGATACCAGAAGGCTATTGCATTAATCCAGGTCAAGAGGGGATGGTGGCTTGGGCTAAGGTGGGAGACATGGTAAGAAATAGTTGATAAGAAATAGTTGAATTTTGGATATATTTTGAATGTAGGTTCTACAAGATTTGCTGATGGGTTGATTGTGGGTTGTGAGAGAAATAGAGGAAAATTCTAAAGTTTTTTGCATGAACAACTAGAAGAATGCCATTGCATGTTAACTGGGGTGGCAAAGGTTGGAGGAAGAACAGGTTTGTGGGAAAAATAAAGAGTTCAGATTCAGACATATCCTATTCCTATATGGCCTTACAAACAGAGATCTTGAGGTAGCTGGATAAATGAGTCTGAATTCAGAGGAGATAGTGAGGCTAAAGATGCTGCTTTTGGAGTCATCAGTATATAGTATGTATTTAAAGAGGACTTGATGGGGTCACCTAGGGAGTGAGTGTCAATAAAGGAGGATCAAAGACTGAAGCTGTGACACCCAACATTAGACAAGAGAGTATGGAGAATCCTGCAAAGGAAACTGTAGTGGGAAGCCTGATGGGGAATCATTTCATACCTTTACTAGAACATGTAATGTTCAAGGGCAGGACTGTGGTTTATTTATTTTATAGAGTTCCTAGTACAGATGTTGGTAAGTGTTAGTATATTGAAAGAAAGAATAGCTCTTAGCAGGGACACCAAGTGTGACTATAATACTACCCCAGAAAAGGGTAGTATTCAGAATGGAAGGTAGGTCCACTAAAGCTCCCTACCCAAATGGGTAGGATTTGGAAGCAGGACCTCATTTCCAAAGAGGGGACTAGTAACAGTAAAATAAGGTCCCTGTCCTAAAAATGCCTGGAGAACTGAGCAAGTTCTCAAGACAGCAACTTAGACAAAGGTAACAGTTCAGAACCAGAATTCAATAAGGAGATGAAAACTGGGTCTTAGGAGAAGGTCAGATGTCATCTATTATAAATGAGGCACAAGATGAGATGAGCTAGAATCAAACCTATCAAACCTATCTTGATACTCAGCTTCTTAAATACTGGATTTTAGAAATCCTTAACTCTTCTTTGCGACTGAGGCCATGTGCTAAAACCTCTAAGAATCAATGCACTAAGAATCAGAATCTTACAGGGTGGGATTCAGGAAGTGAACTTTCAACAAACCCCCCTTTATTATTTTTAACCAGTGTTCCGCATTTTATTATTTAAGAATCTTAACTCACAGAGAGGTTAAGACACTTACCTAAGCCAGTTGGTGGCAGAAATGGAATTATGATACAGATCTTTTAACTCCTGCTCTGAAACTTTGGGTTTACAGCATTAATGAATCTCTACAGTGAATTTCCAGATTGTTTAGTAGGAGGCTTAATTTACTATGTTTAAATGGGAATGAATTTCACAGGGCTTCTGGAATTTTTCCCTATAATTATAGAATTTTTGCAGCAACTACTATATTCCTTTTGCTACAGTGTCCTTTATTAATTAGGTCTCTTTGATTTGTTATAGCTCTCACTTTTAACTTGTTTGTTTTTGTTTTGTCATTTAGTAGATCTCAGACCAAATTAACTGAACTAATTCTTCTATCTTTTCTTAAATGGAGACATCTCCTCACTATGGCAGGCAGATCTGTGATTTCTAGTATAGTTCCTTGATGTGAGGCCAGGATTTCTTGGAAAAGAACTTCCAGTATAAGTGATTCAATTATGTGCCTCCTTTAGATAGATACCTTTCTTTTGGTCAGCTCTTAATAAAGAAACAAGCTCCCCCCATCCATTTTATAGTTTAGCATAATTGTGAATGACCTGATTTATATCCTAGAGCAATCAAATGACTATACTTATGGCACCTGAAGTCCTCGGTGTTTTATTCCATGATAGCTAATTACTAACAAAAAAATGATTTGCTGCATAAATCGTAGTACTTAATTGAAAATATACTGGAAGCTCATTTACTTTTTGCTTTCTAAAAAAGTGGATAATCATTATAGCTCACGGGTCAGAGGTTATAGATTTTACATATCCATGATGTATGAATGGATAGGTGGAAAAGGGAAAATTATACTCTAAATTATTAAGATTGCTGTGCAAAAATGCTTGACTAGGAACATCATAGAGCTATAGAAAATAGGACCTTTGTCAACTTATAACTGTTTTTGTATTCAAGGAAAATCAATTGCTCATCAGAATATTTTGTTACATTTAAAAATGTGTCATTTCTGTATTGTAAACATTTTTAGTTTCAAAATTAAGTTTTCAGGTTGCAGTAAAAAATTATTATTTTCAAAACATGTATATTGTCTCTTCTAGTAAGGAATGTGGTTTCTGGTCAAGCAGGTAATATGTATTTATGTTAAAATTTGGGGTACGTTTGTAATTGATGAGCAAATGTTGATTTTCATTGGGTTGTTTTTTTTTTTCTTTTTGGCCATGTTGCTCGGCATGTGGGATCTTAGGTCCCCAACCAGGGATCAAACCCGTGCCCCCTGCATTGGAAGCGCAGAGTCTTAACCACTTGACCGCCAGAGAAGTTCTGATTTTCATTGGAATTTTTAAAGAAAATAATATTGATAGCTTGTTTTCTCTGAAATTTTTTCTATTACCAGTTTCATAAAATTAACCTGCTAAATTGACATTTTTTTGCTTAGTTTTTCTTTATGTGCTGTTCTTTTCTCACCATTAATCTGCCAAATTATATCACTTTCAAATTTTCCTGTTTGCATTTTTATTAAGCTTAACTCATTTCATTGTATTTCCTGTAGATTTAAAAATAGCCAATTGTATAACTAACACAACACTGTAAAGCAATTATACTTCAATAAAGATATTATAATTAATTAATTAATTAAAATAAAATAGCCAATTATAGCCAATTATTTATAGTTTCCTATTAAAACAGAATAATACCACCTGTATATAAATATGTACACATATATACATGGACATAAATCACTGAAGACATTTGCGAAATTGGACACAAGTAACCTATTTTCAACAACGTTCAAAGGTACCACTTTATTTTTTTTTTCTACTGGCGGGGTATAGAGACTAGCCTGCAGTGGATCCCAGCGTTTATGTTTTTATTAGTCATTTTCTCAGATATGCATCATATCTCTCTTTTTTTGCTGTATTCATTGAAATAAAAGGTCAGATATTTTCCATTATAAAATTCATCCATGCTAGAGGTTGTGAGTTTTCTATACATTATGTTTTCTATATATTATATTTTAGTTTTGATTTATGTTATATAAGGAGTTATGTTCATATTTTATAGAGAATATAGTATGCTTTTTTAGAATTTGTCATATATTCATTTTTAAATGCATAAAATGTAATTTACCTTGATATTTTAAGTACTTGATGAGATTTTTTGCATAATTAAAATAAAATCTGATATATTGATTTACTCACTGTAGGAAGCATCAACTATCTTTTCTTAGTGGATTATTACCTACATGAATATACTTGAAAGGACCATTCATTAGAGAATTGAATATGTTCCAGGTTTTTTATAACACATGATTGGTATTAATAGATTATGGAGAGATTATTTAACATCTTCATTTATTTGACCACAATTTCTAAAAACGATACTGAGCACCATATCAGTCTTTCTTTTTTTAAGATATATATTATATATTTTAAGATATATTTTTGATATATATTTTTAGAGATATATTCTATTTCTTTTTTTAAATTTTATTTATTTATTTTTATTTTGGACTGCGTTTAGTATTCGTTGCTGCGTGCGGGCTTTTCTCTAGTTGTGGCGAGCGAGGGCTACTCTTTGGTTGCGATCCACGGACTTCTCATTGTGGTGGCTTCTCTTGTTGCGGAGCACGGGCTCTAGGTGTGCAAGCTTAGTAGTTGTGGCTCACGGGCTCCAGAGCGCAGGCTCAGTAGTTGTGGCGCACGGGCTTAGTTGCTCCGAGGCATGTGGGATCTTCCCGGACCAGGGTTCGAACCCCTGTCCCCTGTATTGGCAGGTGGATTCTTAACCACTGTGCCCCCAGGGAAGTCCAGTTGCTTCTGTTTCTCTCATTATCATCTTCTTCAGCTAGATTCCGTACCTTTTAATTAAATAATGCTATAATGCAACTCACAATATTTTTAGTGACATTTAATTTTGATGTTTGACTTTAAGAACTTTCCACATGTGACCTTTAGAAACATTTAAAATATTATGAAATAGCCAAAAGCAGACTTTAAGGAGTTTTAAGATGTGCTTGTTACAGGCATTGTGTGGTGATTCCCACACCTGGCTGCATATTATAATCACCTGGCCCCACCCAAACCAATAAAATTAGACCTTGGGGTGTTAGGAAAGCTCCCTAGGTGATTCTAATGAGCAGTTGGCTTGCATTAGGTAATGCCCCGCTCTCAGTCTGAATTCAAATTAGAGGCTCTTGGAAAATTCTTAAAAATACAAGTGGCCAAGCTCTACCCTCGAGATATTTTTATTTCTTTGATCTGAGGTGGAACTCCTGCATTCCTGTGTTATAAAAGCACCCCAGGTGATTCTAATAAAAAGCCTGGATTGAGAACCACTCATCTAATGACAAAGAACTGGATTAGAGTCTGGAAGCTTGCCATTCCAGTTCTGATTCTGTGAATTAAAATAAATCACCTAGCATATTTGAGCTTCCTTTGTAAAATGGAGGTATTACTATCAGCTTGTCTACAAACAGATATTGTTACAGTTGAATGAGACAGTGTACTCAGAAGTTCTTTTCCATAAAGCCTATATGAGATGGTAGCAATTAAGGTTTACCATGGAATGGCTTCTGTAAAGTGGTGTGTTCAGTTTGGTACTAAATCTTGTGTGGTTGTTGGCAGAAAGAAACTACATCTGTCTCAGAGGCAGAAAGAAGTTTGGGCTCCTTGGTTATCCCCAGGGTATATCATTCTGATTTTTAAAGTTTGCACTGCATTTTTATTCAGACCAGGCTGCTAGTGGCTCTGGGTGGTAGGGGACAGGCAGTGGAGAGAAAGATGGAGCTGCCCCATCTGGAGATTTTTTTAATTTTGTAAATTCCTGTAATTAGTAATATTCTTCTTATACCTTGACAGAGACATGGTGGGCAACAGTGGAGTTGTTTACCTGGTTTAAGTTTTCAGACTCTTTTTCAGTGCTTTCCTCCTGTATCTCTTCTACGTCTACTGTCCCTAGTGTTTAAGCTTCACCAACATTTACCCATATACTGAGTGAGGACAGAAGAAAGAGAAGGGGTCTCCAAAGATGAATACACTCACTAACGGTTTCCCACCATGACACCAACCTCAGGACTTCAGCTATGGAGGGGTAAGAATTAACTATGCGGGACATTCCCTGGTGTGTTAGTCTAGGTGCAGCCATTCACTGGATTCATCAACCAAGCAAAATTACATACAATTTCTCCTCTTTTTTTTTAACGTTAACAGCTGTTACTTTTTTAAAAATTTATTTTATTTATTTTTATTTTTGGCTGTGTTATGTCTTTGTTGCTGTGCATGGGCTTTCTCTAGTTGTGGCGAGCACAGGCTACTCTTCGTTGCAGTGCGTGGGCTTCTCATTGCAGTGGCTTCTCTTGTTGCGAAGCGCGGGCTCTAGGCACGTGGGCTTCAGTAGTTGTGGCACGTGGGCTCAGTAGTTGTGGCTCACGGGCTCTAGAGCGCAGGCTCAGTAGTTGTGGTGCACAGGCTTAGTTGCTCTGAGGCATGTGGGATATTCCCGGACCAGGGCTCGAACCCGTGTCCCCTGCATTGGCAGGTGGATTCTTAACCACTGTGCCACCAGGGAAGCCCCTACATACAATTTCTTGAGGTTTTAAAATCCTCTCAACTGTATATTTGACTGAAAATTCTTGAGTTTTGTTTTCTGGTATGATTCTGCTTTAAGAGTACTTAAAATATCAGTTCCTTTTTATCTCTGAAGACTGTGATTAATGTGTAATTGGTTTTGTTTTCCTGATGCACTATACCCTAGTTTTCAGATTTGGAAAGAAGTGATGAACCTTCTGGGACAGAAAAAGATGAAAGATAACATGTATGTATTTTAGTGTTAATCTCCAGGAGCTCAATTTTTATATTTAAAAAGGAACTGAGCATAACATGTTTATCTTTCCAAATAACCTGAAAAGGAGGCTCAACAACCAAAAAAAAAAAGTATGTAGTTAATATCAAGAAATTGTGGAAACAAATTAGCTTGAAGAACATTTCGTGAATTTTAATTCTCATTCAAGGTTTTTTTTCCTTGATCCTAACAACCCTATTCATTTCATCAATTCATTCAACTAATTCTGAGCACCTAGGTAGTGTCCCGAGGTATGGAAATAAACCAGTAAAGACACAGGCAGGGTTCTGCCCTCATGTAATTTACAGGGAAATAGAGACCGGTAAATGAGTAGTTACACAGCAGTAGAATGCGTGCTGTGATATGGAGAACATAGGTGCTTTTAAAGATCACTACTGAGGGGTACCTAACCCAGCAATGAAAAGCCAAAAAGCCTCCCAGAGGAACTAGTGTCTAATCCCAGACCTAGACAAGGGGAACAGTAACTAAGAGAAGAGGGAAGAATGTTCCAGGTAGAGAAAAACACCATACAGTAAGGTCCAGAAGTTCAGGGCATGGTCTAATATGGGGGAATTCCTTGAGAAGAACCTATTTTTCATTTCCCCATAGCTATGAGATGTCTAAGGAGGGTAGGATTTGTGGGGAGTGGGTACCACCAGTGAAGTCCCTACAAGCAGCAGGGGGGAAAGTGCCATTCCCTCTTGACATCGTGCAGGATGGTACATGACACGGTAGCAGCCTACTGAGAGAGTTATCAAGGAAGACCTTATAGTTTACCAGTAGGTCTAAATCTTCCAGTTGGGATTCCCTGGATTAGCACTGTAAAGGAAAAAAACCTGCTTTTCCCTCCTGCTGTAGGGGAAAATCTCAGTTCAGTGTTATCTCCTGTGTTTCTTCTCTGTGCCTCCTTTGCTGTCATACTCCTAGAACACTCACACAGAACACTTCACTTCTGACGCTTTTGGTCTCCAAATGTGTGGATGTTTTTCCCCACACCAAGCAGTTCTCTGCAACACCAGCTGGGTGTCCTACAATTTAACTCAATTCCAACACTATCTACCTGGATATAGTGTCAGATCCCACAGGTTAAAGGCTCAGTCCCACAGCACTGTGCTCCCACCCTACTTCAGATGCCAGTTGCAAGTAATAGGTCCCCAGGTTACCCACAATTCTGTCCATTTTGGCTACAAATCAGAGGTTCCCATGACCCCCTCCCCAAGTTCAATTAATTAGCTAGAGGGGCTCATAGAGCTCAGGGAAACATTTACTTACCTTTCCCAGTTATTAAAGGATATGATAAAGGATACAGATGAATAGCCAGATGAAGAGATACATAAGGCAAGGTCTGGGAGTGTCCCAAGCACAGGAGCTTTTGTCCCCGCGGAGTTTGGGGTACATTACTCTCCCAGGGTGGATATGTTCGCCAACCTAGGAGATCTCCAAATCCTGTACTATTGGGATTTTTATGGAGGCTTCATAACACAGGCTTGGTTGATCATTAACTTCATTTTCAACCCTTCTCCCTTCTCAAGAGAGTGTGGGCCAGGTCCGGAAATTCCAAGCTTCTAATCATGGCTTGGCTTGATCTTTCAGAGACCAGCCCTCATCCAGGAGCCATCCAGGAATCCACCCATAGTTCTTGCTTCACTAGAACAAAAGACACTCCTGTCACCCAGGAAATTACAAAGGTTCCGAGAGCCCTGTGTCAGGAACTAGTGTCAAAGATGAAATATTTGAACAGAGATGCTCCTAGTGTTCTTATCACTTTGGAAATTACAAGGGTTTCTGGAGCTCTGTGCCAACAACCCAGGCAGAGGCCAATATGTATTTTCTGTTGTCTCATAAGCATATATTTAATGTTGCTCAAGTTGCCATATTAATATATACCTTGTAATGATAAATTGATACACTCTCATGTATCTCTTAGCTAATGGTCTTTTGGAGCCATATTTAGTCTGAAGATGCAGTATTAAAATATCTACATTGTTAATTCAGCTAACTTTTAAACTAATCTTATTCTGACTTTCAATTAATAGCTTCAAATTTGAGGAAAATGTATAGTGTACCATGGTCATTTCAAACACTATCTCTGGAGACAGACTGCCTGTCTTGAATCCCAGCTTCAAACATTTGTGTGTGATCTTGGGTGAATTAATGAACCTTCAGCAGTGTGTTTCAGCTTCTACATCTCTCATACATCTACATCTCTCTCATCTCTCATTTTAAAAGAAAGGCGCGGGTGTAGGTACAAGAACTCTAACAGAGTTCTTATACCTTCTGAATTCTGGGTGAGTTGGGTCAGTGGAAACTCTAGCAGGAGATTGGAGGAAGGAGAGAATCAAGATCAGCTGGTAGTCAGGAATTGGTAAGAGTACCTTGTCCTTATGAAGGGAATCAAAAACACCCCTGCAGCCTGGGATCACTGACTGATAACTGTAGCTAGAAGACAACATAATCCAAGGCACATCATGACTTGAGGGGATTTGAGGAGAACAGAAGGGTGATTGCCAGTGTTCATTGCCAGTAGGGCATCTTTATAGGAACTACAAAGTGCTTTCCAGGTCACACCTCTCCTTTTTACCCAGGGGTGATATGTTGTCTGTTTACATTTTTATCTCCTATCCTAGTCTGGGAGTCCCTTGGTAGAGGGATGATTTACCCATCCTTGTAAACATACAAGTGCTTGTGTATACTAAGCAGCTCTCAGAATGCCTGGTACACAGATTTCATGAATACTTGTCAAAAGCTATAATTTAATTTATTTCTCTTATTTTATATGCCTTGCTTCTGAAAGGTTTATTTAATTCAGATGACACTAACCTCTAAGAATTCTTTCCAGAGTCACTCATAATTAAGGACTCAGACTTTATAGATACACCTGTTTTCAGTACTTCACTCAAAAAACAAATCCAAGTCAAGCAAAGATAATCACCCACAACCAGACAGATGCATTCATGTTACATTTACTTTTCATCCCTCTCCATTCTTGAACTCTTCTTCACCACTCTACTTATGAAAAATTAACAAATGATTCTATAACAAAAATGGACAATATATACTACAACTGGGGGAAAGGAAGGGTGGGAATCATCCAAGTTTTGTTATATTTTATATTATATTAGTGAATTAGTAGTAGACATAAGGGAGGACTTTTCCATGAGGGTTTTGAAACATTAGGACTTAAAGTGAATTTGTATGCAAGGCTGCTGTGAAAGTCCCTGAAATCTTTTTTTTAAAAGCTCCTTCTTGGTTTTCAGTGCTACAATCCTGACCTCTAGTGGGCATCCAGAAACAAACCAAAAGCCAAAACATCACATCATTTTACTTATTACTCCATCCAAGTCCATCATTTAGTCATCCTAAAAAACTGAACTTGTAAAGTGCTTACAATACGAGAAACACAGAATAAAGTAAAATAAATTTTGGCTTGCATTTACAGTATTCTTGTTATAGGACCTATATTTAAGAGCAGCCAGTATTTACTTCTTTATATTTGCATGGTAATTATCTGTCACTCTCTTTTTTCTGTGGAAAAAAATGCATTACTTTATAGATCACAGAAGTAAGAAATTTAACAAAGAGAAGCTGAAGGGTTTCTTCTCAGGTTACCTGATGTGCATAACAAACTACATCAAACCTGAGTGGCGTTTAAACAATGATTTTAGAGCAAGACATAGTGATATTATGTAGCCTCCTGATATGATGCGCTGACACAACATTGCTTCTGTGGTATATGTGCCAAGA
This sequence comes from Physeter macrocephalus, assembly GCF_002837175.3. NCBI lineage: Eukaryota > Metazoa > Chordata > Mammalia > Artiodactyla > Physeteridae > Physeter > Physeter macrocephalus. The sequence goes on from NC_041217.1 coordinate 45,177,659, forward strand.
ATACATAATCTAAGTTTAATCATAAGGAAACATCAGAAAAATCAAATTGAGGGACATTCTACAAAATAACTGGCCAGTACTCTTTAAAAAAGTGTCAAGTTTGTGGAAGACAAAGACCGAAAACCATCCCAGATGAAAGACTTAAGGAGACATAACAACTATTGGATCCTGGACCAGAAAAAAGGCATTAGTGGGACATTTGACAAAATTTGAATATTATTTTCTTGGTTTTGATAGTTGTACTGTGGTTATGTAAGATGTTAACATCTGATAATGCCAGGTGAAGGGTATGCAGAAACTCTTGGTCCTATTTTTGCAAATTTTTTCTAAACCTGAAATTATTTCAAAATGAAAGGGGTTTAAAAATTTTAAATAGCCATTTATTTTGTTGACAATTTCATAAGTCAGGAATTTGAGAAGAATTTAGCTAATGTGCTTCATCTCTGATCTACATGGCATCTGCTGGGGCACCTGAGGCTGGAGGATTCACTTTCAGGATGACATCTTCACTCACATATCTGGCACCTGGGTGATCCTTGCCTCTCTTTCTGTGCGTGGCATCTTGTCCTGCAGGTCCCTTCTTCTTTTTTTTGGCCTCTTAGAGCATGAGAGTCTAAGTGTAATTGCACTTCTTACATAGTGGCTGGCTTCCAAGAGCAAGCGCTCCATGAGATAGGACGTGGAAGCTGTCATTTTCTTATGAGACCTGGGCCTAGAGTACTGGCATAGCTTCACTTCTACCATATTCTGTTGGTCAAAGCAGTAGCACAGTCTTCCCATATTCAAGAGGAGAGGATCAAGATGCCGCCTCTCAATGGGAGAAGTGTCCAAGAATTATGACTATCTTTAATTCATAACAGATATCTCACCAAAATCTGCCTGACTTTGCAGTAGAGGTGGAATCAGTGAAAGAAGGCATGGTTTTGTTTTTTTGGGGGGTCAGACATACATAAATTCTAGTCTTGTCTTTACCATTTACTAACAGTGTGATGTCTCCTAACCTCAGTTTCCTCGTTTCTAAAATGGTGGCAGTAACACATATGCCATAGAGTTATTGAGAGAATTAGTGAAAAACTATACATAGAAAATGTAAGACGTGGCAGACAATAAATATGTGAACCTAATAATAATCGCTAGCATTTACTGAATACTTAGCAAGTGCTCAATTCATTTGATATGCTTTTTATATGCTGTCTCATTTATTCATTGCCCCTTCCTCGGGTGATGTGTCCCATTGTTGGATGGGCCAGAAAGGGCAGCACCTATTTCCTCTAGCTTTAGTTGTATTTGCCTGCGAGCCTGCTCCATTTACCTGGTTTGATAATTATTCACTGCCTTGTTTGGATTTCCATTTCCACATACTACTTATTTCTCTTTTATTTTGATCCCTAAGGACCCAGGTGCTGAAGCACTTCTGGCACTTTTTGACACTACCTTTTCAGCATTTGTTCTCAGTGCTGTCAGTGCAGTTTTTGACAGCTTCTCACACAATCTGTCAGCCCCCTGTGAGCCCACGATTGCCTGCTCATCAGAGCCAAAATGTTCAGTGTCTTTGTTTCAGTGAGTGCTCTGCTGTCAGCCTTCCTTTATGCAAGATTATGGGTGCTCAGTTGTTGGCCTACCCAGGAACACGATGATCTGCACTTTGGAGCAATTATTTAATTTGGGGCAATTACTTGTAGGTGTTCTTCAAAGTGAAGGTTTTGCCAGGCTGTGACTGAATTTTGAAACAGCAGCTTCCCAATCAGTTAAGGAACTACTCCTTCACACACACAAGGCTGATCTCAGTCTGTTGTCACTGGAGGAAGGTGGTGACCCTTTCTTTTCACGGCAAGCTGAGTTTCTATTGCTTCACATCCTGCAAGCAGTCAGCTAATTTTTGTCTGTTTTTTTAATATGGAGATAAATAATATATTTGGTTTTGGTAGAAGTCACCTATTTGTTATCTTTCTCCTCCCTGCTCTCAAAATGTACTTGCCTTTAAATGGGAAGAATCACTTTAATCCTTTAGGAATTAGAGGCCACATTAAATAATACCCAACTAAGTGATTCATTCATTTATTCCTTGAGCCATCTTCTCTCACTTAGTGGTTAAGAGTATGAGTTCTAGAGTTATACTGTGTAGGTTTAAATCCACTTAATAGCTGTGCGACCTTGGGAAATTTAATTTGACTTCTCTAAATCTTAATTTTCTTGTGGGTAGAATGGAATTTCAGGCTGTCGTGGGATTAAGTAAGGACATGTTTTTGGTGTAATTAATTTAGATCTTGGCACATAGAAAATATTCAGTGATGTTGACTCATTCATTATCTTGCACTTGGAGTTAGACTTTGCACTATAAATAAGTAGCTGTAACAATATATTTACTTGTTGTTTTTTTTTTTTTTTTTTTTTTTTGCGGTACGCGGGCCTCTCACTGCTGTGGCCTCTCCCGTTGCGGAGCACAGGCTCCGGACGCGCAGGCTCAGCGGCCATGGCTCACGGGCCCAGCCGCTCCGCGGCATGTGGGATCCTCCCAGACCGGGGCGCGAACCCAGTTCCCCTGCATCGGCAGGCGGACGCGCAACCACTGCGCCACCAGGGAAGCCCTACTTGTTGTTTTTACTCTTAATAATTCTGCAAAAGCTTTAACCCTTTCAATCCTATTAGGAACACTTATTTACCCCTCAGTAACAATCAAATTGCTACAAATTACATATTCCTGAAGGGGGAAGCATCTTGAAAATACATAACAATTTTTTTCTTTTAAAAATATATCTCAGGGCTTCCCTGGTGGCGCAGTGGTTGAGAGTCCGCCTGCCGATGCACGGGACACGGTTCGTGACCCGGTCCGGGAAGATCCCACATGCCACGGAGCGGCTAGGCCTGTGAGCCATGGCCGCTAAGCCTGTGCATCCGGAGCCTGTGCTCCGCAAAGGGAGAGGCCACAACAGTGAGAGGCCCGCGTACCGCAAAAAAAAAAAAAAAAAATCTCAAATGGTCAGTTTTAATTCATAACACAGTGCATATCAAGAGGTGTAACCCACATAAACAAACAAACAAACAAATATATATATATATATCTCAGCTCAATTAGGCAAAAGTTGGACCATGTAAAAGTAGGTGGACAGTAAAATAATGGGGGATTTAGTTCATATGGTGGCTTGGAAGAGTGAAAGGTGGTTCGCTTATAATTTACTTCATTGTTGGCTAGCAGGCTGAGGACCAAAGCTTGCATTGACATTGTCATCTTAAAAACAACCTATTGGAACTTCCCTGGTGGCACAGTGGTTAAGAATCCACCTGCCAGTTCAGGGGACAGGGGTTCGAGCCTTGGTCTGGGAAGATTCCACATGCTGTGGAGCAGCTAAGCCCGTGCGCCACAGCTACTGAACCTGCACTCTAGAGCCTGCGAGCCACAACTAATGAGCCTGCAGGCCGCAGCTACTGAAGCCCACACGCCTAGAGCCCCTGCTCTGCAACAAGGGAAGCCACCGCAATGAGAAGCCTGTGCACCGTAACGAAGAGTAGCCCCAGCTCACTGCAACTAGAGAAAGGCCACGCGCAGCAACGAAGACCCAATGCAGCCATAAATAAATAAGTAAATTTATTAAAAAAAAAAAGAAGCAACCTATTTGTAGTGCCCAAATGTTGGCCTGAGGAAGATTACTATAATTTAATGATACCGCTAATTGTATCCCTAAATGGGAGTAAGTCTTATTTAAAAGAGAAAATAGGTATTTTAAAATATCCAACTAAAGTTGCCTTTTTTATTCTCTTCTTAGGAAATCAGGATACATTTTGTAGTGAAGTAAAGCACTGGGTAGAATAGCAAGTTTTTCCTGATTTCCAACAACTTAGAGGTCTCAAAATATCTTTGTTTGCACAGTCTGGCCACACTATTATACTTTAGTTGAAGGCTTATGAAGTCTATACTTTTCTTCATTTTTGTGGATAATATCTAGGGTTTCATGTAAGCAGGTGCAATAATACTTTATTATTATGAACTTATTTAAAGAGTTTACATATCTAAAATTTTCTGATAACTGAACGTGACCTCTTTAGCTTCCCAAACTTAAAGAAAATCTACTTTTTATTTAAAACACAGACTATGCTCCCTTAAGCACGATGTTTCAAATATAATGTAAGCGTTCATTAGCATGGCTGAGATTATCACAATGAACTAATGTTAACTATTGAAGGGCTATTGGCTCCACTAAATGAGCCCGGACTGCTACACATTTTTTTTTAAAGTTTATCTTCTCTTTCTATCAGATCTAATATTTTGATTCTGGCAACTGTCTCAACAGGCTCTGTCCCTAACCCCATCTACCACATACTTTGTCTTTTACTTTGCTACTTCTGATGTCTGTAAACTATAAAATCGTATTACCAAACTAATTCTAAGTGTAAATGAAATTAAAATTGAATAAATTTTTTTCCTGGTATTAGCGAGAGCTATTTTGGCTATCTAGAGATTTTTTTTTTTTCTCCAAGTTCTTGTTTGTGTTTTCCATAGCTCAGTTGTCCAATAGTTTGACTTTGAGATCATTGAAAAACAAGGTTTCTTACTGTCATTTGATGGTGCTTCTACAAATTGGTCTAGTTAGGTCCATATGGAAAAGAATAAATCCCAGAAAATTTGGGGATAGCTAGTATAGTTCATTCATTTGGTCATCATATAAGCCCTTATTAAGTACATTACACCAGCACTGTGTGGTGAAAATGCCCTGAAACTACACATTAGGAGGCTTGGCGAATGATCCTAGCCTGCTACTACTAAATGCATATATAACCTTAGGCTAGTCAAGTTCATATTCTGAAAAATGGGAATCATAATACAGGTTGTTATGTGGATCACTGAGATTTCACTCTTCCTGTGAAAGCAAGCAGGCAGGGGAAATGTTTGGCAGGGAGGTTGAGAACATAGCAGAGTTGGTTGAACATGGAGTGGAATACCTGAAGGGGTTTGGGAAGGAGAGGGAAGAGTAGGAGACTGGTTTAGGAGAAAGGACCAGAGCATTTTGCGATTAGAGAACTAGAGACAAGAGATGTTTACATTGCCGGCAGTGACTAGAAAAACAAGAGCCAGAGACACTGTGGATTTAGTCCTGATGGCGGCTTGATCAGCACTCAGGTTGCGAGGATTCACTAATGCCTAGCCGCTGTGACGTGGGGCCGGAGGATATGTGTAGCAGGGCCTACGAGTGGGCAGCAGCTAGCGGGTGATGACCCAAATTTAGATGAGGAAAGCAAATTCTGCTTAATTGTAACCCATGTTCTTTTGATTGTGATCGTGGTCTCCTTTTTTTTCTAATTGTGATCAAAACCAGTCTAGAATCGTTGCTTGGAGTGGTGATGCACTCTGTCAATTTGATTTTGTCTCCTGGGCTGATTATACTTCCTACTGCTTTCTGATTCTTAAAGGATTAACTGAGTACACCCAAAACCTTCAACCAAAGATTTTGTGTTTATCATTCATCCCTTCTTACTATTATGTCATATGTTTGGTAGTTGAATATGAAAGATTAGCATATTATAACAGGAATGCACTCTAATTATGAAACTGAGCAGGACCCTCTGGGGCTCCGGGGCACGAAAACCTTTCTGTGTCCCATGTTCCTTGTTTGCAGGGAACAAACTCCAGCCTCCGTGACCTTCCTGAGTCCCAAAAGGCAGATTCCAACAGTTGCTATTCAGCGAAGGGAGAGGATTCAGAGACAAGGGAGGAGCACCAGAGAAGGCCACCTGAGGCCAGATTAAAGAAACCAGAGAAGGCCATCAAGAGATTACCTGAGACCAGATTAAAGGACTGTAGGCCTTGCACACACCCTAATCTTATCAGCAACCCTACCCTTGAACTATTGCTGTAAAACTCACCAAATCCTCCCAGTTGGGACACACAGTTTTTCAGGGCAGGAGCCCACTGCGTCCCCCTTTGCCTGGCAAAGCAAAAAAACTATTGTTTTCTACTTCACCGAAAACTCTGTCTCCGAGATTCAATTCGGCACTGGGGCACAGAAGCCGAGTTTTCGGCATCAATTACCTAGTCCTAATTCTTGCTTCTGATTTTGGAGACATTAAAAGGATGGTTTATTAAAGGTTCTTTGCATAACACATCTGGTAGAGCTCTGTATCCAGAAGGTAGATAGATTATATTTGTGACCAAGCTGAAGAGGGCACATCAGATAGACCCTGGATTTATGGGAGATGTCAGCTAAAATTTGAAAGGTCTTTCTTCTCATGTATGATGACTTGCATGACAAGGCAACTGCGGTATTCTGTGGCAACTTTGTTTCTGACTCTGTCATCTTGAGCATTTAAGACTCCTGTCTCTTGACTTTAATATCTCAACATTTCTTCAGAGTCATTGGGCTGAACTCAGAGTCAAAATTCAGCCCCAGTACAGCTTCTTAACAAACTATTTAATTTCTTTATTCATGAAGAAATATTGCTCTGGTTTTCAGGAAAAAATGGACAAGGGAGTCTAGCAAATAGCCCCTAATTACCACCTCTAGTTGTACACATACTACTTGAAAGCAAGCACTAAAACAAACAACAAAGCAATAAGAACAGTAGTGGAAATCCAGTGTGATGCTTACAATTCCCCTCATACAATCTGTCCCAGTTATCAGCAACACTATTTTTCTTTGTTTTGTTTTGTTCGCCACTGGCAGTTTAACCACATCACACAGATAAGACTTACAAATTTCAATTAATAATTTTAGACTTCGGTGTCACTGCCATTTTGATCAAGGAACTTGACTTTTGCAAACCCTGAGCCAATTTATTGTAAAAACAATAATTTTATGTGAGCATTAATTAAATAGCACCTAAAATTTATAATAAGCCTCTCAGAGAAGAAAAAATACCTTTAGAAATCTCATGTTTAATTATTATTGTATGTGAAAATGAAAACAGATTTTATTAATGATATACAGAAGTCTTGGGAAAATACTTAATAAAATAGTGATAGATGTGACAGTATTGATTTTGACTCTCTTTTTCTTTTTCAGGGTTTGAACATAATCTTTCATGTAGCCTTGGCTCTCCTAAAGGTAAGTCCGTTTTTATGTTTAAGTTACCAAACTGTCTTACCTCTCTGCCCTTGGAACTGGGCATCATTCAATTTACAGCCTGTGACTCATTCTAGATTCTTGAAAAAAAGAAAAAAAAACGACTTCTCTGAGTAACTGTGATCCTCTCTCCTTCCCCCATCCTTTTTTGTTGTTGTTTATTTCAAGTTTGGTTTTCTTATAATCCATTGAATCTTGCTATCACAGCACTTTTTCCAGTAAGATAAAAATATTTCCATTCATTCAAGTTGTATGATATGAGAAAAAAACCTGTTTTCTGTCAAAATAATGCCGGCTTTCTTCTTAAAATACTTATCATAATAACATCCCTAAAGGTACCTAAACATATAATTGAGTTATTAGAAAGCTTCTGTAATACACTAAAAAAGAAACTGCTACATTTCAATTTGCAGTTCTTTCTCTGATAGCTAGAAATTTATAAGACATGTTAGAATTCAATTATAATTACCTTGCTGGGTTTTATATCAACGTATCAGTGCAGCTTTAAAAGTGTGGAAACAGCAAGACGTGTGCTGCAGAGTTGATGAAAATAACCTGGTTGGTTTTTGTCCTTCAGTTAAAGATGAAGTTCTGTTATTGAAGGTGATAATTGCCTTGTTTATGAAAAGATGCAGGCTCACCCTTTTCCCAGTAAAATGTAATGGTTAAAATTGCAGACACCGGACTCAGACAGATTTGGTTCTAATATCAGCTCTAGTGTATGACTTTGGGCAAATTACTCAGACCCTGAATTTTGAGATAATAATGAAAACTAATTTATAGGATTGCTAAATGATATGATACATAAAATTCTCTTAACATAATGTCTGGAAAATTGTATCGCCTAATAAATGGTAGCTGTCATTATTGTGATTACTATTTTTTTTTTTAAACAGGAAAGGGGGATGGGAGCTTGCAATTTTTTTTAAAAAAATTATTAATTTATTTATTTATGGCTGTGTTGGATCTTCATTTCTGTGCAAGGGCTTTCTCTAGTTGCGGCAAGCGGGGGCCACTCTTCATCACGGTGCACGGGCCTTTCACTGTCACGGCCTCTCCCGTTGTGGAGCACAGGCTCCAGACACGCAGGCTCAGTAATTGTGGCTCACGGGCCCAGTTGCTCCACGGCATGTGGGATCTTCCCAGACCAGGGCTCGAACCTGTGTCCCCTGCATTGGCAGGCGGACTCTCAACCACTGTGCCAGCAGGGAAGCCCCCTGTGATTACTATTATACTGACGAAGTAATTCAGAATTTGTTACTAGATTCCCTATAATTCTTCCAGATTTCCCAAGAGATAATAATTTGAATCTTCAGAGAAGCTCTTGATATTTTAGGAGAGCTTCCATACTTAACCATTAAATACCTTGATTCAAAACAAAGGCATCCCATAATATGGGCCCTATGCAACTCAAGATGTGGCTGCTGCTCCTCATCTCTGATTCTGTTAAGCATTTGTTTTTTATGGAGTTCATAAACTGCACTTCACATTTTTCATTAAATCATTTTGAGTTTAGATATGAACAGTTCATATGACAAAGTTACTTTAGAAGTTAAGGAAAATATTTTAAAGATTTTCAATTAAAAAAAAACAGATTTTCAATAAAGTAACAAGCGTCTTTGCGTATGTCTTTCAATGAAATCATGGATCTCTACCTCACTTTTTTTTTCTTGTCATTAAAACAAATCAAAACCAAAAGATGCTTTCTGCAGAGGGCTGGAATAAGACTTTTAGACTGCCTAAGCAGTGAAAGTATTATGTAATTAAGACTAAAAACAATATTAAACCATAAACTAAGTATAAGGAAGTCGAACAAAGTTTTGATTTTTCCTATCATGTCTAATTTTTTTTTGTTTCAGATATTACATCTTTCCCAAAATGCCTTTTCTCATTTTTAATGACCTTTCTTTACTAGTGCTCTTATCCTGTGCTTAGTCTGTCTTTTGCGAGTAACCCAGGACTTCGCCTCTGGATATCAGACCTGTACTCCGTGTCAGCCTAATAATTTATTCATCTGGTAAATTATCCCCCTGGTCGACAGGTTTTGGGGGCTTGATTGTATTGTTTTCATTTATTTATGGCCATGTTAACCCAGACATGGCCTGTGCAGGGGACATTCTCTGGCCACTGGGCAGAAAGCCTTTTGTATCTTCTCTAGCAATGCATGGATACTCATCTAATATCATCTTGGAGAATGTCTAGTTAGAGAAAATAAAAAGGAGAGCTTTCCCATTACTATAGGTTTATATTTATCTCTCTTCCTTGTTTGAATCCTGGAGCTGACCCCACATAGAGACAGTATAATATATAGGCTGCACTGAAGTGTACTTAATTGATCTGATTGCCCCACCTAGAAAAAGAATACTCCAAACACATTTGACAGTGACTAACTTTTAGCTTCTAATCTATCAGATAAAAGAATATAAACTTGTTTATATCAGAATAACACAATTAGGGAATAGTTCAAAGTGCTTATGAACCCAGCCTAACTAATTTTCAGTATAGCTGCAGAGGGACTTTAGATTTCTCTGTATTTCTTGTGATGAGGGGAATCAGAAAGGGAAATAACATTACTTGAGCACTTACTGTGTGCTAAGTGTTAATGTAGGTTATCTCATTAGCACACATCAAATGTGTTATTTGTAGGAGAATCATGAACTGTGTTAGAGAAAACGATCTAATTCTCTCCCTCAGTTGATTATTGAGAGAGCCAAGGCCCCAGATGACCTAAAATCTTTTGGCTTAGAAAAGGCAAAGCTGAATTTATAATTTTAAACAGATAAACATAGGTAAATGTCTCTGTTGCTCAGTATGGTTTATAGACACCTACTTTCTGAATGGGAGCTACTTCCTTTTGGGTTAGAAACAGTCTACCAGGCAGCTAGAAAGCTATTGAGCTAAAAGAATGATTCACTCTAGTAGGTAGTATCATTAAATCATTTAGGATGTTGGCAGTGTCCACTATGTAGGTTGGATATATTCCTAAAAATCTAATTCACTTATTATATGAAACATTCAGTAGTCATAGCATAGTACCTTATAATAGATTGGAGATGATCAGTCAGAATTAATCTTAGCCACTTCATGTTGGCAGAGAAAATTTCCAATCAGAATAGGCTCTTTGCTTTCCAACAATGATTAAGAAGTAAATGACAGAATGTTTTTCTGTCCCCCACCCCCAAGCTCATTTTGTGTCTTACATGTGCTGGAATTGACATACACACACTACTATATATAAAATAGATAACTAATAAGGACCTACCGTATAGCACAGGGAACTCTACTCAATATTCTGTAATAACCTATAAGGGAAAGGAATCTTAAAAAAAGAGTGGATATATGTATATGTACAACTGATTCACTTTGCTGTACACCTGAAACTAACGCAACATTGTAAATCAGCTATACTCCAGTAGAAAAAAAGAAAACTCCATTCATAACCCTACCCCAGAGGTAACCATAATAAAAATTGGGTATAAAATCTTTCTCCCATGCTTTTAGTCTATTGAATATGTAAGCATGCATTACCTACCTACATATACACATATATGTATGTATAAACAAATATGTTTTAATATGGCTTTGAAGGTTACAGATAAGACGATGGGGAGGTAGTGGGTAAATCTAGAAGAACAATGTGAAAGGATGAACATATTTATTTTCTTTAAAAAAATGCTGTTGAACAAGACTGTTTTTCATGTAATAATATATTATGCATATCTTTCCTTGTCACTGCACACATGTAGTGGTTAAAAGCATGGAGGCTGGAGCCAGACTGGTTGAGTTTAAATCCCATCTCACACAATTTATCCGGTGATCTTAGGTAAATTACAGTTTCTCCATCTTTAAAATGGGGAGGTTAGTAATACCTATCCCATAAGATTGTTGTTCAGGTTTAATGAGTTAATATGCAGTTGGTGCCTGTAACTTAGTAAGCACTACAGTGCATCCAGGTGCTGTTATTACACATAGAACTTGCTTAAGATTTTTTTTTTTTTTTTTTTTTTGCGGTACGTGGGCTTCTCACTGTTGTGGCCTCTCCTGTTGTGGAGCACAGGCTCCGGATGCGCAGGCTCAGCGGCCATGGCTCACGGGCCCAGCCGCTCTGCGGCATGTGGGATGTTCCCGGACCGGGGCACAAACTCGTGTCCCCTGCATCGGCAGGCAGACTCTCAACCACTGCGCCACCAGGGAAGCCCTGCTTAGCCTTTTAAATGGCTGCTTATTTTTCTGTTGTATGTATCATAATTTATTTAACCATTTTATATTTAATTTTTATGGACATTAAAGTTGTTTCCAGAGTTTCCTGTTAAACAAAACTGTAACAAACATCCTTAAACGTCTATCTTTGCATACTTATCTAATAATATCTTTAGGATAAATTCCTAGGAATGTAATTGCTAGGTCAAACTATAATCACATTTTAATTTTTGATGCATATTGCAAAATTGCTTTCTGTTAGCAACCATACTCTTGAAAAAACAAAATTTCTAAATATGTACTTTTATGGACCCTGTTTAAACAAAGCAGCTTAAAAAGTAATTATTACTAATAATTTGTTTTGTTGTAAACAAATGAAACTCCTCAGACAGTTTTGAAGACTCCAATGTTATGTTCTTTTGTTTAGAAACATCTAGTTTTTTTAAGGAAGTTAGCTGATCCTGGCTAAATTTTAGAAGAATGAGCCTTAGCTTGGAGTGGCTTTATGTATTATGTGAAACTTCTTAAGTATATATCTTTGATGTTTTTGGCTTTTCAACCCTCTCCGCTATGGTGTGTTTCCTTATCATTCTATTGAAGCATTTTTGGTTGTCACTAATGAAATCTAGTAGACATCTTTCCATTTTTATCTAACTTGATCTCTCACCAGTTATCAAAGCAGCATGACATAGCACTTCCTTTTCTTCTCCTCCCCCTCTTCCTCCTGAGGTCAAATCCCGTCTCTGACAGTTTATCCAGTGATCTTAGGGAACTTAACAGTTTACCCATCTTTAAAATGGGGATATTAGTAATACCTATCACATGGGATTGTTGTTAGAGTTTAATGAGTTAATATATGATTGGTGCCTGTAACTTAGTAAGTACTACAGAGCACTCAGGTGCTATTATTACACGTAGAGCTTCTCCTCTTCCTCCTCCTCCTCCTTTCCCTCTCCCTCCCCTCCCCCTCCCTCTTCTCCTTCTCTCCTTCTTACATTCTCCTTTGGCTTCTTATTTTTTATCTCCCTCTCTGCTTCTTCTCATTTTCCTTTACTCACTCCTTTTTTTGTCCCTAGTCATCAATTTGGAATTCCATTGACCTTCAGCCTTTATTCTGTTAATGTTACACATCACATTGATTGATTTGCAGGTGTTAAACCACCCTTGCATCCTTGGGATAAATCCTACTTGATCATGGTGTATGTTTTTTTAATGCACTGTTGAATTTGGTTTGCTAATAGTTATTTATTTATTTAGTTGCACTGGGTTTTAGTTGCAGCAGGCAGGCTCCTTAGTTGTGCCTCGTGGGCTCCTTAGTTGTGGCACGTGAGCTCCTTTTAGTTGCAGCAGGCAGGCTCCTTAGTTGCAGCTCTAGGGCTCCTTATGTGTGGCTCACCTGCTCCTTAGTTGTGGCAGGAGGGCTTCTTAGTTGCAGCTCACAGGCTCCTTAGTTGCGGCACGTGAACTCTTAGTTGCAGCATGCATGTGAGATCTAGTTCCCTGACCAGGGATCGAACCCGGGCTCCCTGCATTGGGAGCATGGAGTCTTATCCACTGTGCCACCAGGGAAGTCCCTGCTAATATATATATATATATATATTTTTTTTTTTTTTTTTTTTTTTTTTTTCGGTACGCAGGCCTCTCACTGTTGTGCAACCACTGCGGCACCAGGGAAGCCCACCTGCTAATATATTTTGTTGAGGATTTTTGTATCCATGTTCATCAGTGTTATTAGCCTGAAATTTTCCTTTTTGTAGTGTCTTTGTCTGGTTTGGTATTAGGGAAATGCTGGCATTGTAAAGTGAGTTTGAAAGAGTTCCTTCCTCTTCAGTTTTTTGGAATAATTTGAGAAATATAGGTATCAACTCTTCTTTAAATATTTGGCCGAATTCACCTGTGAAACCCTCTGGATGGGGACTTTTTTTTGTTGAGGGTTTTTTGATTATGGATTCAATTTCATTAGTAGTAATCAGTCTGTTCAGATTTTCTGTTTCTTCATGATTCAGTCTTAGAAGATTGTATGTTTTTAGGAATTTATCCATTTCTTGTAGGTTGTCTGATTTGTTGGTGTATAATTATTCATAGTATTCTCTTATGATCCTTTGTACTTCTGTGATATTGGTAGTAATTTTTCCTCTTTCATTTCTGATTTTATTTTATTTTATTTTATTATTATTTTTTTTTTTCGGTATGCAGGCCTCTCACTGTTGTGGCCTCTCCCGTTGCGGAGCACGGGCTCCAGACGCGCAGGCCGGGCTCCGGACGCGCAGGCTCGCCGGCCATGGCTCACGGGCCCAGCTGCTCCGCGGCATGTGGGATCTTCTGATTTTATTTATTTGAGCCCTCCTTTTTTCTTGATGAGTCTGGCTGAAGGTTTATTGATTTTGTTTATCTTTCTAAAGAACCAGCTTTTAGTTTTTTTGATCTTTTCTATTTTTTTTTTTGGTCTCTATTTCATTTATTTCTCTTCTGGTTTTAATTATTTCCTTCCTTCTACTAACTTTTGGCTGAGTTTGTTCTTTTTCTATTTCCTTTAAATGTAAAGTTAGGCTTTTTCAGTTAAGATTTTTCTTGTTTCTTGAAGTACGCCTGTATTGCTGTGAACTTCCCTCTTAGAACTGCTTTTGCTGCATCTGAAATATTTTGGAACATCGTGTTTCCATTTCTCTTTGTCTCAAGGTTTTTAAAAATTTCCTCTTTGATTTCTTTATTGACCCATTGGTTGTTTTTTTTTTTTTTGTGGTACGCGGGCCTCTCACTGTTGTGGCCTCTCCCATTGCGGAGCACAGGCTCTGGACGCGCAGGCTCAGCGGCCATGGCTCACGGGCCCAGCCGCTCCGCTCCCAGACCGGGGCGTGAACCCGGCTCCCCTGCATCGGCAAGCGGACGCACAACCACCGCGCCACCAGGGAAGCCCCCCCATTGGTTGTTTAATAGCATGTTGTTTGGTCTCCATGTGTTTGTGTCTTTTCCAGTTTTCTTATAATTAATTTCTGGTTTCGTATCATCGTGGTTGGAAGAGATTCTTGATAAGATTTTAATCTCCTTAAATGTATTGAGACTTGTTTTGTGGCCTAACGTGTGATCTATCCTGGAGAATGATTCGTGTGCACTTGAAAAGAATGCATTGTGCTGTTTTTGGATGAAGTATGCTGTATATCTCTATTAAGTCCCTTGATCATTTAAAACCAATATTACCTTATTTATTTTCTGTCTGGATGCTCTACTCATTCATGTAAGTGGCATCATTCAAGTCCCCTACTATAATTGTATTGCTGTCTATTTCTCTCTTTATTTCTATTAATAGTTACTTTATATTGGGTTGGCCAAAAAATTCGTTCGGGTTTTCATAAGGTGTTATGGAAGAACCCAAATGAACTTTTTGGCAAACCCAATATATTTAGGTGCTCCTATGTTGGGTGTATTAATTCTTGCAAATGTTATATCTTCTTGTTGGATTGACCCCTTTATCATTATGTAATGTCCTTCTTTGTCTCCTGTTACAGTCTTTGTTTAAAAGTTCATTTTTCTGATATAAATATTGATATCCCAGCTTCTTTCTTTTTGTTTCCAATTGTATGGTATATCTTTTTCTATCCCTTCACTTTCAGTCTGCAACTGTCTTTAGGTTGAAGTGAGTCTCTTGTAGGCAGCATATAGGTCTTATTTTTTTAACCATTCAGCTATTCTGTGTCTTTTGTCTGGAGAATTTTGTCCATTGATGTTTAAAGTAATTTTTGATAAGTATGTACTTATTGTCATTTTGTTAATTTTTTTCTGACTGTTTTTGTAGCTCCTCTCTGTTCCTTTCTTCTTCTCTTTCTCTCTTCTCTTGTGTTTTGATTGTTTTCTTTAGTATTATATTTAGATCCCTTTCTCATTTTCTTCTGTGTATTTACTATAAGTTTTTTCTTTGTGGTTACTGTGGGGTTTACATGTA
Source organism: Physeter macrocephalus (assembly GCF_002837175.3). NCBI lineage: Eukaryota > Metazoa > Chordata > Mammalia > Artiodactyla > Physeteridae > Physeter > Physeter macrocephalus. The sequence goes on from NC_041217.1 coordinate 45,192,854, forward strand.
ACATCCTATGCATGTACAGTCCCTGCGTTTCATATTTTTGATGACACACATTTTACATCTTTTTAGTTTATGTATCTCTTACCTATTGTATTTTTAATTAATTTTAATAATTTTGTCTAACCCTTCATATATGTTTTATAAGTGATTAATCCACTACCTTTAGTATTTGTTTATCTTTTTTGGTATGATTTTTACTTTCATATGTTCTCATTATTAGTGCCTTTCCTTTTTAGTTTAGGGAAGTCCCTTTAATATTTCTTATAAGGCCAACTTAGTGGTGACGAACTCCTTTAGCTTTTGCTTATCTGGAAAATGCTTAATCTCTCCTTAAATTCTGAACAATAACTTTGCTGGGTAGAGAATTCTTGGTTGGCAGGGTTTTGTTTCTTTCAGCATTTTGAATATGTCATGCCACTCTTTTCTGGCCTGTTAAGTTTCTGCTGAAAAAAATCTGCTGATGGCCTTATGGGGTTTCCCTTGTAAGTAATAAGTTGCTTTTCTCTTGCTGGTTTTAAGAGTCTCTATCCTTAACTTTTACCATTTTAATTATAATGTGTCTCAGTGTGTTTCTGTTTGGATTCATCCTATTTGGAACTTTCTGGGCTTCCTGGACCTGGATGTCTTTTTCCTTCCCCAAATTAGGGAAATTTTCACCTGTCATTTCTTCAAATAATTTTTCTGGCTTTTTCTTTTTCTCCTATCCTCTTCAGACCCCCTATCACGTAAATGTTATTTCACTTGATCTTGTCCCAGAGGTCCCTTAATGATTCCTCACTTTTTAAAAAAATTAATTTATTTATTTAGTTTTGGCTATGTTGGGTCTTTGTTGCTGTGCACAGTCTTTCTCTAGTTGCGGCGAGTGGGGGCTACTCTTTGTTGTGGTGCATGTGCTTCTCATTGCGGTGGCTTCTCTTGTTGTGGAGCACGGGCTCTAGGCGCGTGGGCTTCAGTAGTTGTGGCACGAGGGCTCAGTAGTTGTGGCTTGCAGGCTCTAGAGCACAGGCTCAGTAGTTGTGGCGCAAGGGCTTAGTTGCTCTGCAGCATGTGGGATCTTCCCGGACCAGGGCTTGAACCCATGTCCTCTGCATTGGCAGGCAGATTCTTAACCACTGCGCCACCAGGGAAGTCCCTTCCTCACTTTTTAAAGTTCTTTTTTCAGTTTGCTGCTCTGTCTGGGTGTTTTCCATTGCTTTGTCTTTCAGCTCACTGATTCATGCTTGTATTTCATCCATTATGCTATTGAACCCTTCTAGTATATTTTTCAGTTTAGTATAATTTCTGTTTGATTCTTTCTTATATTTTCTATATATTTGTTGAAGTTCTGTCTGTGTTCTTCCATTCTTCTCCTGAGATCAGTGAGCATCATTATGATCATTATTTTGAACTCTTTATTAGGTAGGTTGCTTATCTCCATTTCATTAAGGTCTTTTTTTCTAGGGATTTGCCATGTTCTTTGGTTTGGAACGTATTCCTCCATCTCCTCATTTTGCCTGTCTCTCTGTGTTTCTCTGTATGTATTAGGGAAAATGTCTATCTCCCTCAGTCTTGAAGGAGTGGTCTTTGGTAGGAGCTGTTCTTTGTGGCCAAGAAGCACAGTCTCCACTGGCCACCAGAACCAGGCCCTCTATGGGTATCTGTCACATGGGCTACATGCACCTGCTGCTTGTAATAGGTCTGAGACTGCTGTGAGGGGAGGGTGGAGCTCCAGGTGCTCACCTGCTCGTGGCCCATTTGCTGCACAGGGAGAGTGGGGCTCAGGGCCCTGGCCCAGCCTGGTTTCTGCTGAGCTGCTATGCAGGGAGGGCAGAACTCAGGGTGCTCACCTGTCCCAGCTCTGTGTGGAGTAGGAAAGGTTAAGAGCACTCACCCAACCAGTTGTGACTCATTTGCTATGTAAGAGGGGCAAGGCTTAGGGTGCTCACCCAGTCCAGTTGCACCTCTATTACTTCTGTGCTAAGGTGGGACTTGGGAAGCTCTACTGTACTGGTTGTGGCTCAGTCTCTGCACAGGTTAGGTGGGGCTCAGGACACCCACCCAGGCTGGTTGCCTCTAGGCTACTGCATGGGGAGGGCAGGGCTTAGGGTGCTCCAGAACAAAGTTGAATAAAAGTGGAAAGGGCCTACATCTTTGTCTTGTTCTTGATCTCATTTACTTTCTTTCAGAAAAGTTTTAATACTTAGATCTCCATTTCTGGATTACCACTACCACTACTATCACCACCACCTTTTTCTGCCACATGTGGTAGTAGTTCAACCATATTAGGGTGATGAACAAATTATTTGCTAAAGATCAAAATTTCCATGCATAAGAAGTAGTGAAGCTCTTCCCCTTATTCTGGAGAAACCTTCATTGTACTCTTATATGTGATTTTTTGTGTTTGTCATCACTGTGATTCAGACTAGATTTATAGGAAACTCCAGTACTTTTTTTTCCAGCTATATTGAAATATAATTGACTTTTTTGCAGATTTTATTATTTTTAAAAGAAGAAGCTTTGTGTATGTCTGGGCGTATGTAATCTACTTGCTTAATTAAAAAACTTTTTTCTCAGAGATTATTCCTTTGTCCCTGCCTACTCCGTTTACTTCAGTATTCAGCTTTTAGAAAGAAATAATTTCACATTACATGAGAATTAGAAAATCTATTTGTGTTACAATACTTTTTTTTCTTTTTTTCCAGTTCAGCTTGTGTGATTCTGATTTGTATATCAAATAGAATCCAAATGCTTAACTGAAACATCTCTTTCCTCAAATAAACTTCCCTCATATCAGTAGCTTGCTACTACAAGTTTTTATGTCACTGAACCTTCTTTCCAGAAATCTGTCTGGAATTCCATTGGAGAAATAACCATTCATATTTCTTATTTTGGCCCCCTTCAAAAGCTTCCAGTTTACCCTGCTGTCAGTAGGCTGGAAGCTCTCTCATAAGCCATGCCCTGTGTGTCCTATCCTGCTTCCTTGTCCAGTGCCCCTTCTACAGCTAAAATAACCTCCTACCATTCCTTTTTAGGACTTCTTTGTTTTCTCACCTTTAATAACCTGTTATTTTGTAATCTTCCACTTGCTATCTACCAACTCATCTTCCATCCCCTATTCAGAACTCTCCTAGGACACATGAAATGCATTGTATACTAATAACATTTGTTCATTTATTTGTTCATTCAGTAAATGACTTTTGAGCACCTGTTGTGAGCCAGACACTGTGCTTAATGATATGGATACAACAGTAGACACATAGTCCCTTTTCTTAAGTTGTTTAAGGTAGTATCTGACAGACCTCTTAATGCATGTGAACAAATAAAATCTCTTTTTCTCACTTCCCTTCTCCTTCCTCAAAAAAAAAAAATCTTCCCACCAATCTACAGTAAGAGACTGTCCCAATTTATTTTAGTTATGTCACAGTATTGCAAGTCCCTACAGCAGTATAACTCAAAGTGATTCTTAACCATTAGTGTCCTCCAGAATCACCTAAGTCCCAAGGAATTTGTTTAAATTGAACATTTCTGAATGCCTCCTCTCACCCATCCCTCACCCTCAAATATGATGCAGGCAGTTCCGGAACCAGAAGGGTAGGAATACTCATGAGTTACATAGAGCAGGAATTCTCAGTCTTAACTCTACATCAGAATCTCCTGTATATTAGAGTTAGCTTTACACATTTTCTGATTCTGAGTTGTACAGAACAATTTCATTTGAATATCTAGGTGGGACCCAAGCATCACTATTTTTAAAAACTCCCCAGGTGATCCCAGTGTGCGGCTAAGCATCTACTACACTGTGATCAAACATTCAAAATAAAATTATCTAAACAAAGTGGTAGTGAGGGAACAAGGAGAAGAAAACACATGTGCAATTAGAGGAAGCATTCAGTCACACTTAGAAAATGGCTGGTCCTTATTTTCTTTATTAGCAATTGCTAATGTGTCTGTTTCGTCTCTGTGCGCCTCCATCTCAATGCCCGTGTTTTAGGATTGTAGCAAAGGCTCAGTGGGGCCTTGAGGTTCCTGAGGAGTATATTAAGGGGAGCCCCTTTAAAATGGAGACAAAAGAAGTACCTGGGTTGAGGTGTGGATTGTGATTCAGCTAATTCACGTTGGATTACCAAGGGTTGCTTTAACCAGAAAACCCAATTTATAAAACATAGCTCATCCACTATTAGTATCTTCAAACCAGGAAAAGAGTCTTAATAGAGAACCCCATGAATGGATAAAGAAAATGTGCGCATATATATATAAAAATACACACACACACACACACACACACACACACACATATATAATATATATACAATGGAATATTACTCAGCCATAAAAAGAATGAAATAATGCCCTTTGCAGCAACATGGATGGATTTAGAGATTATGGTACTAAGTGAAGGAAGTCAGAGAAAGACAAATATCATATATCACTTATATGTGGAATCTAAAAAAATGATACAAATAAACTTACTTACAAAACAGACTCACAGACATAGAAAACAAACTTATGGTTACCAAAGGGGAAAGTGGGAGGGAGAGATAAATTAGGAGTTTTCGATTAAAATACATACACTACTATATATAAAATAGATAACCAACAAGGACCTACTGTATAGCACAGGGAACTATACTCAATATCTTGTAATAACCTATAATGGAAGAGAATTTTAAGAAAGAACATATATATATTTATATATATATGTATAACTGAATCACTTTGCTATATATCTGAAACTAACACAACATTGTAAATTGTATTTCAGTAAAAATTTTAAAAAATAGAAACAAAAATGACCAATAAACATTAAAAAAGTAGGGAGTACCTGAGAACTCTGTGATGTAACCCATAAATAAAATAAAATAAAATAGGGCCTTGTTTATTTGAGAGAGTAAAAAGTCAGTTATTATTCAGCACTGTGCTGTCTGGTTAAGTATTCCTTTGACCTTTCAAAGTATAATTCCCCTTTTCCATTCTGTTGACATTGGAAAGAAGGATCAATTCATGTTCCAGAGATTCTCTCCCTGCAGGACCATATTTGAATACCATACAGGGTTAAAAAACAAGAAGTGAAGAGCAAAACACCTTGAAAACAGACAATGGATTTTAGTTCTCCCTAGTCTTTGATTCACCAACTTGGGTAAAAAAATTTTTGTTTCTGAGCTTGAAGATGGTGGTCTGTGACAGACTGAAATTAGGACTGTAGTTTCTGCAACTGTCATTCAGTTTACAAAATTAGAAGGCTAAAGAACTGAAAAAATGAAGCAAGCCATAAACATTCTTTTGGATTTGCAATGGGTTTTGTGCCTTCAGTTAGTTTGTAACTTACATGAAGGAATGCCTATTGCCCTGTTGGTGGCAGCAAAACACTACTCCTTTGGAAAGCTAGTAGTCCTGCACTCCAATTCTGTGACATTGGTATTCCTTTATATTGGTTTCCCCTTCCAACATAACTTGTTGTGTGAATATTTAGTTTGTTTTCAACTTTTCTCTGTTGTATGTTTAGTTTGAGGATAGGTTTGTTTTAGGATGCTATCCAGAAAACGCTAAAACTACCAACAAACACAAATTTGAGCTTCTAACTAGTGCAAGATACTCAAGGAATTTTAAAGTTTTAAAGTTCCAGAAATCATACATTTTATGGATTAGGGATTTATATCAGAAAATATATATATATATCATCATAGTACTATGTGTGTATTATATAACACTGCTAATTTGTTGAAGTGATTTCTCATTGTTTATTTCTCATGAGACAATCCAAAATGTCAGGAAGGGAGAATGGTTGACTAAACATGCCATGTTCCAAGTTGTCAGTAATTAATATGAACCTAATGTATCCTAGGAAATATGAGGTCACTTGACAGAAATAAGAACAATAAAATTAAGTGTCCCCCTATGAGTACTCTTAACACAAACACTCAAGCTTTCTTCTCTTTTACTTAAAAAATATCCCTCTCCATCTTCCTCTGATATTCTCCTATCTTTAATGACGGTATGTTCTGCCTTCATTCCAAAGCTAACTTCCCACTTGCATTCTTGATGCCAACTTTCCTGCCTCCTTTTGGAGAAGCCTGTGATGGTTGGTTAGGTCACATATCCCACAGACGTTCAGTGAGTGCCTACTATTGACAGGTCCAGGGTCAGGTGTGGGAACATCCAGAGATGACAGTGTGTGTCCTCAAGTTGTCCTGAGTGTAATGGAGAAGGCAGACACGTAGACACTTATAATCCAGCATGATTGCCCTGGGGTTTTAAAAGGGAGCTTCAGGAGCCTAAAGGCAGGGCAACCATATTTGTTCTGGGGGAACCAGGAAAGATTTTTCAAAGATGACTGAACTTTGAGGAGAGCATTTTAGGCAGCGAGAACAGCATGCAAAAGAGGCATGCAGAGGAACGGCTGAGACAAGTCCTTTGCTGTGGTGCATTTGAAGGTGATACATGAGTTGAGACTCTGAAGGGCTTTGATTACATTTCTGCCACCAATTAAATGTGGGGTCTTAATGAAATCATCTCACCTTTCTAACACATAATTTCCTTATTTACAAATAAGGGGATAAGAAAATATCGTTTCTAAGGCTCTAAATTTCTGTCTTGCTGACTGCCAATCTTTGTTATATGTATGTATACGTGTGAGTGTGTATAAATGTATGTGTATATACCCATATATATGTATATACACATACACACAATATATATGCTATACACAACCATCTCAGTCCTTTAATGAATAGATAAGAATTATAATTATCACGTTTGTTGTTTAACTTCTTGGCTGAAGTTTATCTTTGTCTCTCTTACAAAAAGTTTTCAGAGCAATATAATAAAATTAGATGCAAAAGAATAATCAATCTGTTATTATTAAAAATGAATACCAGCAAATGGCTTATAGTCTCACTTAAAAGCCCCTTTTAGCAACATTCTTGAATGTAAACAACCCATTTGTTCTAAACTAATAAAATTTCATTGTGTATATGTGAGGGTTTGTGTTTAGTGCACGCTCCTCTGTATTACCATTATTCTTACCAGGTGTTTCCAGACACCCAAGGTATATGTTGGATCCATATAAAAAAATGTAACGACTATCATCAATAATTCTGTAATCATGCAGCATTTATCATTTGTGATGAACTCAAATGCATTTTAAAAATAATAAATAAAATTAATTATAACACACTCATCATTTGTAAAGCACTTAAAATGTGCCTGATGCTGTTGAAACTAATCTTCATGACCATTACTTTTTTCTTTTTATAAAAAATTGTAGTAAAATGTACATAACACAAAATTGGCTATTTTTACTGTTTCTTTTTTCTATTTTTTTTAACATCTTTATTGGAATTGCTTTACAGTGGTGTGTTAGTTTCTGCTTTACAACAAAGTGAATCAGTTATACATATACATATGTTCCCATATCTCTTCCCTCTTGCATCTCCCTCCCTCCCACTCTCCCTATCCCACCCCTCTAGGTGGTCACAAACCACCTAGCTGATCTCCCTGTGCCATGCGGCTGCTTCCCACTAGCTATCCACCC
>NC_041217.1:45201860-45225672 GCF_002837175.3 Physeter macrocephalus
TCTTGATTAGTGTAGCTTTGTAGTATAGTCTGAAGTCAGGGGGCCTGATTCCTCCAGCTCCATTTTTCGTTCTCAAGATTGCTTTGGCTATTTGGGGTCTTTTGTGTTTCCATACAAACTGAAATTTTTTGCTCTATTTCTGTGAAAAATGCCAGTGGTAGTTTGATAGGGATTGCATCGAATCTGTCGATTGCTTTGTGTAGTATAGTCATTTTCACAATGTTGATTCTTCCAATCCAAGAACATGGTATATCTCTCCATCTATTTGTATCATCTTTAATTTCTTTCATCGGTGTCTTATAATTTTCTGCATACAGGTCTTTTGTCTCCTTAGGTAGGTTTATTTTTACTGTTTCTAAACATATGGTTCAGTGACATTAATATATTCACATTGTTGTTCAATTGTCATTACCATCCATCTCCAGAGCTTTTTCATCTTCCCAAGTTGTAACTCTGAGCCCATTAAATAATTAATTCCTCTTTCCCCCACCCCCAGTACCTGGCAGCCACCATTCTACTTTGTGCCTCTATGAATTTGGCTACTTTAGGTACCCCATATAAGTAGAATTATACAGTATATGTCCTCTTGTAACTGGCTTATTTCACTTACCATAATGTATGACCTTTCACTTTAATCGTATAAAGATTGTTTTGAGTCAATATCCTCATTTACAGATGAGGAAACAAAGGCTTTGAGAAGTTGAATAACTTGGCTAAAGTCATTCCTTTAGGTGACTGACACACTGGCCTCAGAATTGGGCCTGTCTTACTATAGAACCAATGTTCTTAACCACTAAACTGTAGATGTGTGTGTGTGTGTGTGTGTGTGTGTGTGTGTGTGTGTTACACTTTACAGTTACCCTGTGAAGAAGAGATTATTATTCTCATTTGATGCACAATCCCAGTAGCTCTCACCCAAAATTCCATGCTTTTTCACATTGTATAGCAGGAGACTCTTAAATTGTAGTGAAATCCACTTCCATTTCACAAATCCATGTTGATGTTGTACTATGAATGAAAAAGTTTTCTATCCAAGTTGTTTGAAGACTGTGTAGGGGAGGGAGAAGTTTTCCTCGACCCTCTTAGGGTCCATGGCTGGATCTGAATATTGAGTTGACACCCTGGCTGGATCTGAATATTGAATTGACAAAGACAGATTAACAGAAGAAAAGCTTACAAATTTATTTAATATGTTTTACATGACATAGGAGCCTTCAAAAGAAAGTGAAAACCTGAAGAACTGGCTAAACTTGAATGTTTTCATGGTAGGTTTGATGAAGAGTGGACAGTCGTGGAGAAATATGATAAACTGAGAAAAACTTTGCAAGACCTGTTTGTCTGAATTCTTTTCAGCATCCTCTCTGGGAGAGAAGGATGGTTCTTCCTCCAGATGTAGGAAGGGCACCTCTCACATGAGGGTGTTACGACCTGCTTCAGGGGGAAGGGTAGGGAAAGGCGATTTTCTCAAACTCCTTCAGCTTAAAATATTCAGTGTTCCAAGGTGCCATATTTTGGGGCAGTGTGTTTTGAACTCCTTCAACTGCATGTTTAAAGATAGTCATCCCAGTTTTAAAATGTCAGTGGTTGAATAGGACAGAAACAGAGCCAGAGCAACTAGGAGCCATTGTTATGTCAACAAATAATTGAATTTAGGCTAATGAAAACCAACTCACTATCAAGAATGATCATGAAATTGAAATATTCTCTACTCTTGACTAACTAGAATAATACCTGATTCCTGAGTTCAGCCTATCCATTTCTTCTTTCATAGCCTTTAAGACGTATGAAGTCATCCCTGAATTCTGTTTAATGCCGTACTCAAACTCCATTTCACTCTGACCAATCACTGTGTGCGAGCTGATCATAGGGAGATGTTATCAAGAGCCTTTGTCAGAGGATGTCACTGCTCAATAAGTTTTTATGACCCTTTTTATCTGCAAGAGTTGCTGGTATTGCTTTTCAGCATGGAATAGACTAATTTTGTTCATTAAAGTGCTGACAGGGTTGATGACTCACTGTGGCAATAGATAGATATTATCACAATAGGATAACCAGTCAGGAAATTCAACTGAAGCATATAAAAATTTATTTGATACTTGGTTTATGCACATTGAGAAAAGGTTAAAATATGCTCCTTTTGCCAGAAATACAACAACCAAACACTCCATAGGCTCGCTCTTTTTTCTCCTTTGCTGTTTTCCTTTGACTAGGGAAATTTAGGTTTGGCATAACCAAATGAATTTATAACAAAATCTTTTATTTGTGGCATATGTAACTGATTAATTAGGGTATAGGCTAAGCTGCTGTTTAAAAAGAGAAAGAGCACATGAAAGAGAAACCATGAAAAATATGGTGGTTAAAATAAGATTGTTTATTTCTCTTTACACATACATACCAGTCCAGAAAGAAGAAGACTGGCCCAGAAAGGCAGGCAGCCCAGCTCCATGAGATGACTTAGATTCCATATATGTTTTTGCTGTGCTGTCACCTAAGATGTTGTCTTCATGTACATGGTTAAAACTAGGTCAATGCCATATCTAAGTTCCATTTCAGAGAAAGGGGGAAATTTTAAGCAAAAATGGAAAGCAAGCAATTTTATTTTAAGCAAATAGTGAGGAATTAGGATATATTACTTTTGCTTATATTCCAACGACAAAATGTTTGTCCATGCCACACTTAGCTGCAAGGGAACTAAGAAATACAGTCTGTAGCTCAGCAGCCATGTGCGCTGTTAAAACAATTATGTCTATGGAAGAAGGGGGAAATTTTTTAGAGAACAATTTACAGTCAGTCATAGTTTACCTGTCCCTCTGGCCATTCAATATCTATGATCACCTTTATTGCCACACATAAATACTCCTTCCCTCCCAAGGGAGACATTCAAAGGCCCCATTCAGTTACTTCATCTGCTCAAAGTCAAGGGTCTCTGGATAATTCACAGTCCTGTATATCAGGTCTGGGATGGCCCTTCACAGTCCAGTGACAAGGTATCTGCTCATCTCACATCCAGTGTACAGAAGTGGTAGGCAAAAGTATAACTGCAATAAAAACTCTTATTTTGAAAAGGGAAGAATGGGAAACACGCCATAATCAGTGGTCCATAGAAATGTACAAGATTCCCTGCTCTAGCAGTAGAGAAGCTTTCCTGGTTAGCCCATCTGGCTGCCCACTGGTTCTAATTTCTAACAGCTGTGCCATTATCCATGGTCCCCTGTGGCAACATCTAAGTTAGTGTTTGAGAGTACACTCTCCTTGGAAGCTGTACAGTTTTCAGAGGTTGCCTCCTATTTGTGGAGATTTGGAAGCCTGAGAGTTGTTTTAGTGATCAAATAAATAGGCTGGGTTTTTTTAGGCCAGGCTTTTGATTTATTTTAGAAATTAATTCCCTCAATATTTTTGTAGGCTTTTGGTTTTTTGGTTGCAATCAGTTCATTATGAGTAAACAGACCCAAAGCTTTCCTCTAGGCATAGTTCTTAAGTCTTCTTGTCTTATTTGTTTGTCTGTTTGTTTTTAGTGACCCATTCTCTTCTTCCCCCATTTTAATAGTGGTTTCACTAAGGCCAGCTAAAACCACAAGTTTGGGTGGGAAGGCAACACCCTTAATTTGATCTTCGCCTCTTGGCTGTCTTTGTATTTTGGCCGAGAAGTCGTAATGAGAGATACTTATGGAAAAATATAGAGCCTGTTTATCCTTCTAGTGGGGGGACAAGTTAGATTTTCCAGCTCTGAGGCCTCAGATCACTGTACTTGAGCAGTTTAGTTTATAGACCACTTTCCAACCACTTTCTCTAGAGTGACCGGTATCATAGACACATAATAGTCTACCTTTTAAGTTATCACAGGCCAACAGTTCTACCAATATTTGTGACATGGCGTAAAAAGGATCACCAGTTTACCAGTTTGCAGTATATGTTCTCTTGCCTTGTCTTTCACTCAGACACAAAGCTGGAGAACCTAAGTTTTAAGTTTTAATTTTGGCAGCATCTCACTCCTGGGTACCAATTTCTGTATCAGAGTATAGGCTAAACTGCTGTACTAACCCAAAATACGGTGCCTTAAATAAGAAAGAAGGTTTTTTTTTTTTTTTTTTTTTTTTTTTTTTTAATGTGACAGACTGTAGAAATAGGCCGGTGGTACAGGCCTGCATGCAGCTCAGCTCCATGAGATCATTCAGGGACCTGAGTTCCTTTCATCCTATTTTTCTACAGCAGGGTTTCTCAAACTCAGTACTACTGACACTTTGGGGCAACTAATTCTTTGTTATGAGTGGCTGTTTTATGCAGTATAGGATGTTTAGCAGTATTCCTGACCTCTATCTGATAGATGCCAATAGTACTTCACCAGTGAAGACAGAAAGTCTCCAGACAATACCAAAAGTCCCCTGGGGGGCAAAATCACCCCTGGTTATGAAACATTACTTTATAACCTCTTAGAATCATCTTCATCTATGTGGTCAAAGCAGATTTTGATCCACAGTGAAGAGAAAAACCAACTGATCAAAATAGGTCCACATGTTATAATTAGCAGTGACATTAACACACTAATTATAACTTTACTTCATATGTTCAAAAAGTTAAGGAAAAAATGGAAATATTTTAAAAAGACACAAATCGAATTTCAAGATATAAAAATTACTATGTTTAATAGAGCTAATAAATATATTAAATGGGATTAATGGCAGATGTGACATTATAGAAGGAAAGATTAATGGACTTGAAGACATAGCAATTGAAAGTATGCAAAATTTAAAGGAGGAATTTTTTAAAAGAAAGAGGAATAAGGAGTTTTGAGACACTTCAAAAAGCCTCCTGGATATGTAATTGGGGTTCCTGAAGAAGAAGCAAGGGGGAAGGGGCAGAAAAACATTTGAAGAAATAGTGGCTGATGTTTTTCCAAATTTGATGAAAACTAGAAACCCACAGATCTGAGTTCAGTTAAATTCCAAGCAAAAGGAACATGAAGAAGACTGCACCAAGGCATGTCATAATCAAATTGCTCAAAACCAGTGATAAATCTTTAAATTGCCAAAGAAGAGAGACGCAATATCTAACGAAAGAACAAAGATCAGTGTTAAGGAGATTTCTCTTTAGGAACAATGCAAGCAATAAGACGTAGGAACAACATCTTTAAAGTACGTAACCAAAAAAAAGGAAAATTTATTTCTTAAAAACTGAGGCAGGGCTTCCCTGGTGGCGCAGTGGTTGAGAGTCTGCCTGCCGATGCAGGGGACACGGGTTCGTGCCCCAGTCCAGGAAGATCCCACTGTAGGGACACGGGTCCGTGGAGCGGCTGGGCCTGTGAGCCATGGCCGCTGAGCCTGCGCGTCCGGAGCCTGTGCTCCGCAACAGGAGAGGCCACAACAGTGAGAGGCCAGCGTACCGCAAAAAAAAAAAAAAAAACTGAGGCAAAATACTTTTACAGACACACAAAACCTGAAAGAATTCATAATAGCAGATATGAGTTATTAAAAATGTTAAAGGAAATCCTGTGACTGAAAGGTGAATATATAAAACTTTTTTCATATTAATTGTCTCTAAAATATAATTCACTGCTTAAACACTGTATTGTGGGATAATCGAGATGAAGCACAGATGCTCACAGACACAGTTCAAAGCTATGGTAGCTTGATGCTGAGATGCTGAGTATAGTTCCCAAGGGAGGAGCTTGCCGGTGCCACTCTCCCTGCTCTGAGTGCGTGCTGCCTCCATAACAGCTTGGCTTGCTTCACTTTTGTAAAAGTGAAGGTCCTCTTTGGATTTCTTTAGTTAGCGAAAGCAGTTGCTAATGTGGGTCTTTAGTAAAAGTGAAGTGGCATAAGTGAACTTTCAAAAAGCAGCGGATACCTGAAATAGAATAAAAGCCAGGAGGGAAGAAGTGGTAGTATGACCATTGTACAGCGCTTATACTGTATGTGAAGTGTATAATATCACTTAAAGGTAGATGGTGATAAGTTGAACTCAAAAGCAACTACTAAAATAACAAAACAGAGTTATAGCTAGAAAGCCAACAAATAAAATAAAATAAAACCATAAAAAATATTTAAAAGAAGCAGGAAAAAAGGAAAAGGGAAAAAGAGTAGATCAAACAAATAGAGAACACATGTCAAGATGATAAACGTTTATGTACCTAATAAGACTTCTAAGTAGACTGACCAGGAAAAAAAATAGAGAAGACACAATTACCAGTAACAGAAATGAGAAAGATGACATCACTACAGATTCTACAAATATTAATAAAAGAATATTGTGAACAACTTTATGACAATAAATTTGAGAACTTGGACAAATCCTTCAAAAAATACAAACTACCAAAGGTTGCTCAAGAAGAAAGTGATCACCTGAATAGCCCTGTATCTATTAAAGGGTACTCTGCACAATGTTTAATTTTGCAACTTGAAATTTTTAATAACTGGAGAAATTGAAGCATGGACACATGGGTACTAAATTCCAACAACTGAACAAAATGGTATGTTAATCTTGTGTCTTGAGATATAGAAGCTGCTCAGAAAAACAGCTGATTGAGTATATGAATAGAAGTTTTCGTGGTTTACTTCCCACTTATACATAACTCTCTAGTTAAACTGATTGGGGGGAAAAAAACATTCTGCAGAGATGGTACCATTCTGTTCTTCCCCAATTCTCTACTGTTCAGAACCCTTACTTCTCTGCTCACCCCTTTGGTGGGTTCCTCTTCTTCCTGAGCTTTTAGCAATAGATAGGTCTTTGGGCCTTCTGCATTTGTGCATTGCATAAATTCACTTTCCAAAGAAAATAATTCCTAAATTTTGTCCTAGCTCAAGTTCCAATTTTATATCTTTAGCCACCCTGTATAAAGTTTTCAGAGGCCTTTGATATTTCTTTTTCATTATTATTATCATTATTCATATGCGGGTAAGGCAGCTTTTATACACATAACTTCAAGGGGTGCTATTTACATGGATAATGATCTGCACATCTGTTATCATGTCCTTGAGTCTTATGCTATATTCATCTTTTCATTCTATCATTGAAAATCTTTGAGCTAAACTGTAGCACTGTATCCTGAAACCATCTTTATTTTACACATCATGTCCCCTTTTCTCTTTTTATACAGTGCCCTTCTAGCCCCTATGTTCTAGCTTAAATCCTACCTCCTTTAAAGAATGGTTCCTGACTCTTTCTGCCTGAAATGAGTATCTGCTGCAATTACAAAATGTATCATTCGCTCTTTGGTTTTATTTAGATATTTCATATGTATTTGTTCTGCATTCTCCAGGTAGTCTACTTATTTCTTAGAAACAGTCTGAAGCTTACTATTTATTCCCCAGAGTGGCAAGTGCATTTCTGCATGTTCAGCAAGCATCCCTAATTCCAGGATTGATGCACAGAGTAGCAAAGGACCAAAGGATTAACCTCATCCCTTTTGCAGTTGTTGTATTTAAGTAGATTGCACCTCATCGAAAGCAATATTTGAGGTAGATTTGTTTTTTCCCTAAAGATCTATGCTTTGTTTTCAAGTGTTATATTGGAGAGAAGGAAACCACACTAACCATTGCTTCTTTTGATTAATATTTGTTAACTGTTTATCCAGTAAATACAGATCTTTTCACATAGTTTATATATGCTGAAAACTCCTTCTTTTGAATACAAAAGTCTCATGTTTCCCAAATTAAATATTTTTAATTTAAATAATTATGCACTGATTAAAATTTCCCTCAGTTAATGCTATTGGTGTCAAGTACAGGCTGAGACACTGTTTCCATCCCTCTTTTCCTATATTTAATAGGACTTCACTGATTCTTAAAGTTTTAAAATGGAGTTCAGATACCTTAGTCTATTCCTGAAAACCTTTCACACTCTATTTACATGGGTGGTTCTAATCTCATCACCTATCTCTACTCTGGCTAAACTAGAAGCTGACTCAGATTAGCCTCATACACCTTGGGTTTGTCTGCTTTCTGTCTGGGAATAGCCTTTGAGACGTTCTGAATCTACATGTTTTTCAGGTCCAGCTCACATCTAACCTCTGATTATCACTGACCTTACTCCATTTTTACATTACCATCCTAAACAGAGATAATTCCCAGGAAATACTGTTGTGTTATAGCTTATTTATGTTGGCTGAAAAAAAAAAAAAAGCACAACATGAGAGTTGTGAGTTAAGTTTTATTTTTGGGCAAAATGAGGACTCTAGCCCGGGATGCAGCCATTCAGAGAGCTCTGAGGAACTGCTCCGAAGTGGTAAAGGGGGAGGTCAGTATATATGTGATTTTGGTGAAGGGGGATATGTGCAGTCAAACACACATTTTGGCAGAAGGCTGCTGCTACTCACATGAAGGTTGCTGCTAGTCATGGGGAGCAGATGCCTCCATTAACGATTCTAGTGCTTTTCTAGATATGAGAAGATGCAAGAAATTGAGCTCATAAAATCTTATCCTGAAAACATCCAACTATCTGAAGACCTGTTCCATCAGTTTTCCCCAGAGCACAGAGTGCCTCATTCCTGACCTCCACCCTGAACTCCTTTCAGGGTCTGTCGAAGGTCAGCAGCTGCAGTGGCTTGTGATTTAATTCTTGTAGAGTAAGTGCTTTTGAATACCTGCTTTACTTTACTTAAATGCTGTTTAAAGAATTTGAGGGAAGCTCTTTGAAACTAGCTTGTTCATTTGTTACTCTCCCCTGGGTCAGTTCTGCATCTCTGTGTAGGTGGCACTTTGCATCATGGGCCAGATTGCACTTTTTGTGGGTATGCTAGATTGGAGTGAAGCTATGAGAGAATATCAGATAAGAAATCTAAGTGCATTCCTAGCTCTTTCTGAGTTAGTTCTTCACTGAATGACTTCAATCATTAAACTAAGGTTTTTCCTAATATGTGAGCTATTCAAATAGAATTACAATACACATTCAAATCTATGTTAATCCTTAGTTTGAAATTAGTGCCGCCATTCTCTGTTGATAATTGAGAGGTCAGTACCTATCTTTGCATCTTTGGTATTTTTCTCTTTTATTTGAATAACTGTAGATTTGACTACTCTTTCTCTATTCTCCTTTCACTTTAGTGCTCTTTGTTAATTTATTGTATTTACCTTATCTCAGGTTTCTTTTCTTTTTTGACATCACCTGGAAATCACCAGTCTGAGATTGCTCCTGTGTTGTGGTAGGAAAGTGGGAGAGACTGATCCCAGCAGGTGTGGGGCTGGTAGTGGGGCTGCCGTCTACCCAGAGGTGGTATTATTACGCTGTAAGAGTGGAGAGTCAAGCAGGTGAACTGAAGGAAGTAACTGAAACAAGCCTGGGCCATCAGGTAAGGCTGGCCTGAGGTGAGTTTTAGGAACCTGAGTACAAAGCCAAGAATAGACAGACCTGCCTGGATGCAAATCAAAATAAGTGTAAAGGAGGGCAGCCCAGAGATAGGGAGCCCAGAGGTGGGAGGAGAGGATGAGGGAATGGGTAGTAGAGTGGGTGCTGATCTGCTATTAGACTTTTACATATTCTGCAAGCCTTACATGGGTAAGCCAGCTCCATTTTAAAGGATGAGCCTTGGAAGAAGCTGAGTATGTCAGTTTATTCTTAATTATGAAATTATAAATGCCTCCTCCTTGGGGATTCCCTGGTGGTCCAGTGGTTAGGACTTGGCGCTTTCACTGTGGCGGCCCAGGTTCAATCCCTGATCAGGGAACCTAAAATCCTGCAAGCCGCACTGCACAGCCAAAAAAATTTTTTAAATAAATAAATGCCTTCTCCTTAATTATAAAATTATGGAAGTTGGTGTGCTTCAAATAGGACTGATTTTGGTTTTGGTGACATTTAAGCAGGCTCTTAGAAAGTTCATTTTTTTTCTCATTGGATGGAATATACTGCAGTATTCAAAATAAAATATTTCCAGATAAGTGATGTTAAAATAGAGAATTAAATGTTACTCTCACATTGTTTAGTTTTTCATTCAACTACCACTTTAAGAAAATAAGCAATTTTAGTAAAGGGATTATATGTATAATTGTGATTATCATGACTTGGTATTTTATGCTATGTTTAGGCAATTTTTTTAAGGTAAAGAGAAGAAATCAAAGAAGTTCTTGCTGAGCACACTTACAGATGATGCATTCTTGTTGGAAAGTAAATGTGTTCTCATTTCAGAGCAAAGATAGCAGAATTGACAGTGGTATTTGGACACCTAAAGGAGTAAGACCTCTTTTAAGAACAGGACCATTCAGGCCCTGCAGGAGCTTTTGAGTGCATGTATTCAAGTACTCACTCTGTCGGGTCTACAACCTGCACTGCTTCTCCAGGGTTATGGGCAGACCACAAGCCTTAGAGTGGTTACACCTGCTCTTAGGGCCCATTGTCTTACATACAGTGGAATGCTTATGCATTAGATTTTCAGTTCTTGAAGGTTGGCTGGATTTTTCAATTTTGATTTAAATGTTGTGGTATCCCGTGATCAGAGCATTATAACCTGGGGTATCACTGGTGGGAAAGAAAAAATATATATATGCAAATGTGAAACAAATGGAAATTGGAACTTAATTCTTTGGTTACATTGTTTATCTAGCCTGGCTGGTTCCATTTCAAATATCGTACCCATTTACTTGTAGTTTTTTTAAAAAATAAATTTATTTATTTATTTATTTTTGGCTGCATTGGGTCTCTGTTGCTGTGCACGGGCTTTCTCTAGTTGTGGTGAGCAGGGGCTACTCTTCATTGCAGTGCATGGGCTTCTCATCGAGGTGGCCTCTCTTGTTGTGGAGCACAGGTTCTAGAGCACAGGCTCAGTAGTTGTGGCACACGGGCTTAGTTGCTCCATGGCATGTGGGATCTTCCCAGACCAGGGCTCGAACACGTGTCCCCTGCATTGGCAGGCAGATTCTTAACCACTGCACCACCAGGGAAGCCCCTACTTGTAGTTTTTATCTTCTCTAAATGTAATAGCTTGTAGGGGAGACATATGGAAGTGTCTTCCATTTACCACAGTGATTTCTGTGTCATTTTCTTGAGTTTGATTTCAATCCTGTTATTACTAAATTCTGAACATCTGCCTTCTTGGCACATTAACTTGTCAATCAGATGTTTTTTTAAAGGTGTATTTTATATTAATACTAGTTTGGGTGCATGTTGGCATTGCTTAGAAACTGTTGTTTGAGAACCGTTAATGATTTGATTTTGCATACTTATTACCTATAGCCAAATAAGTCACTACTTCCATCAACACTTATACTTTGTTTCCATGTGAAATGGAACATGTTTGTTTTATTTAACACTTCTCAATATATTTTATGCATCAAAATTCAAACTAAAACAGTAACTTCTGGACGTCCATTTGTGTCCCTTCTGCAAAGTACGTAGATCTGTCCATTGATCCACCTCCAGAGAGCTAGCCAGTCTGACGACTGAGCGCCTACCCTCCCCAAATCAAATTTATTTGTTTCTGAAGGAACTATCAAATGAGAGTGAGCAAATTGCTAAATAACATTGAGTTTTATTTATTTTCTTATGGCATTTACACTGTTTTCTTATGTCAGTATTTTCCCTCTCTTCTTTTGAAATCCATAAACATTGCACTTGCTTTCATTTTGACCTTTCTTCTTACAAATTTAGACATTAAATAAGAGATACATACTTACCATCCTCTAGTTTAATACATATCTTTTTAAAAATTAAGCTCATATTTTAATCTATTCATAACTCACTTCTTCATTTGAGACTCAGTCATTCATTCATTTACTCAACATTTATTTGAATGATCTGTGACCACCTGACTAGGAGCTGTTGAGTAGTGGAGATGCGATGCTGAGTATGTTGTAGTTAATCTCGAGGGGTTCACAGAGAAGTAGGGGAGACAGACAGGTGTACAAATACAGTCATGAACAAATGGGACAGGATGAAAAGGTGGAGGAGGGAGGTAAAGACAAGGATTACTTGAAAGAGAAAATGACATTTGAGTCTTGAAAGATTAGCAAGAAAAGACAAGGAGTGATATTTCAGGTAAAGAGAACAGCATATGTAAGGAACAGAATAAAATACAATATTTTATTGTCATAAAATTGTTGTCATAAAATACAACACTTTTGGGAAGAAGCTCCGTGAGAACATTGGGCATGAAGGGTCAAGGTAACAGATGTAATTGGAAAGGTAGGATAGGTATAGATTGTCTGAAATGTGTCTTATGGTTAGGGTTGAGTACTAGCCATTGAACCTGTGGGCCAGAGGGTACCCTTAAACGGTTACAGGGTCAGATAGGATATTTTAGGAAGATAATTTTGAAGACGGTGAGAGAAAGAGACTGAAATGTGAAGAGACTGGTAATAAATATGGAGACCAGTTAGAAGACTGTTAAGGGGAGAAATAATGAAGGCTTCTTTACCCAAGGCTTTAGCAGTGGGGATGGAAAGGGAGCGGCAAACTCAGTAGCATTTTCCAGGTGCTGTCAGGGAGACTTGCCAAGATACTAAGGGTCATTGCTATTCTCCATTTTCTCTCTCTCTCTTTCTTGTCCTCTCAAAAACTTCCCTGTCATGTTCTTTCTTCAATTTTAAGGAAAGGAGCTGCATATGAAGTGTTTCTTTTTAGAGAAGGCAGCTCACTAGACCTTACATTCTCTCTTACTGCTCATTCAGTGATAATCAGGGTGTCCCTAGACAACTGAATAGTGCTACTGAATCAGCTTCTGCCCCGTTCAGCATAATATATTATGGTTTGAACTCCATTAATAATTAGACTTTGACGGAAGGTGACCAAACCAATTGAACTTTTAACCAAACTTTGTGCCTCAAAGTCAGCAACTTTAAGAGAGCCACCTTGTTCATATATCATGGGTGTTTTCTCCATGGTGGACCTATTTCCCTGACTTAGTAAAGAATATTTTCTCTGGCAGTTTTGTATCAGTGAGTTATATAAAGGAGGACATAATAAGCTACATATACTTGGAAAGTTACACAAAGATAACGAAGAGCTGTTATTCCTTCATAATGCTTCTCAGATTCAAGCATGGCTCTGTTTCCATGACAACCACACCAGTCCAGGCTCTCATTTTCTCACATTTGGCATTCTGCAAGAGCTTTATGACTTGTCTACCTTCGATGTCTTCCTCTCTTAAACTCCCTTGACCTATGCTACCAGATTAGTCATTCTAAAAATTGTCTTCACTGTATTCTTCACCTGTCTGTTGTCCGCTGTAAGTGCATCCTCTAGCATTTCATTTTCATCATAATCTAGCCTCAGATGTACCTTCTGGCCTCAATGTACCTACTGGGCACATTATTACACAATGTCACGTGGACCTCCGAATTGTCCTGCTCATGGGTCTTGTCTCTACCATAAAGTCTAGGATGCCATTGAGGATAGAGAACACATTGTGTGCTAGTTTTGTATTCTACCTAGCACCAGGCACAACTCTGGGCTCATGATATATACAAAAAGAATGGAATATTTCCTCTTTCATCCCTTGCCCCAGGGTTCATCTATTCCTCTATCCTCACTGGACTTAAGGGCTGTTTCTGGTTGTTTTGTGTTTAATTTCTTCCTCCTTCCTAAGATAAGTCAACAGTTATATAGCATATATTATCCACAGCTTGCAGGACACTTTAAAAACCAATATTATTATATCTTTGTTTTTAAATATAGAAACCTCTCCTTTACCAAAAGCCACAGTGACTCAGCTACTTGCAAGTCTAAAATGGTTTCTGCATTTTTCTGTGGCCAGTCTTTATGATGGTTATAGATTAATGGTAGGCTTTTTGGAAGCATAACATTTGTTATTAATCATGGCATTACAGTAGTTAACCAGGTAGACCAATTTAGTTGGAGTATCATCTCTTTCTTTAATGTGTATAGACATAGATTTGGGGAAACAACTTGACATTCATGAAGACTATATTCTAAGATGCTCTTAAATTTCCTAATTTTTTAATACCACTATGTTTTTTTTATTGTTTATTAATAAAATTGAGATAAAATAACTGCCTTCCTATAAGAACATATAATAACTGAGAATGACTCTATAAGCAAAGCTTACTCACCATCTGCTACATGAGAGTAACTAAATTCATTCCTTAGCAAACCCACAAGGTGCTATGTTGTGGCCTCCTGGGGTCTCTCAGGGAGCTGAAGCAATAAATATTAAATCTAAATATGTCAGGGGGTCACTTTAGTTGACCATTGCTTGCTAAAGAAAAGAGAGATTCAAAAGGCCTGGTAAAATAATAATCTTTTAGAGTAAAAATGAATAAATTAATTAATGAAAGAAGCTGAGACAAGAATCTTATTTTATGGTTATATTTGTCGAATAACTTGTCAATCAAGATAATTTAAAAGGTCTCTCTCCTCTCCCCTGTGAGCTTTGTCATTATATTTTACAGTTGCAGAGAAAGAAAATACATAAGAAAGAAGTAAACAATTTCAAATAGTAATAAATGTCATGAAAGAAATAATACAAAGGAGTCTAATGTGTTACTACCCGCCACCAGATAAGATGGTAAGAAAAGTCCTCTGTGAGCAAAATAACATTTGAGTTGAATGATGCAGTGGAACCAGCCTTACGAAAATCAGAGGCAACAGCAAGCTCAAAGGCCCTGAGTCAGGGGCTTCCCTGGTGGCGCAGTGGTTGAGAATCCACCTGCCAATGCAGGGGACATGGGTTCAAGCCCTGGTCCGGGAAGATCACACATGCCGCAGAGCAACTAAGCCCGCGCGCCACAACTACTGA
Source organism: Physeter macrocephalus (assembly GCF_002837175.3). Classification (NCBI taxonomy): domain Eukaryota; kingdom Metazoa; phylum Chordata; class Mammalia; order Artiodactyla; family Physeteridae; genus Physeter; species Physeter macrocephalus. The sequence goes on from NC_041217.1 coordinate 45,216,541, forward strand.
GCCTGTGCTCTAGAGTCTGCGAGCCACAGCTATTGAAGCCCGTGCTCTGCAACAAGAGAAGCCACCACGATGAGAAGCCCACACACCGCAACGAAGAGTAGCCCCTGCCCGCCGCAACTAGAGAAAGCCCACGTGCAGCAATGAAGACCCAATGCAGCCAAAAATAAATTTAAAAATATAAATAAATAAATAAGTAAATAAATAAAGGCCCTGAGGCAGGAAAAGCTTTGTATATTCAAAACAGAAAGGAGGCCATTGTGACTGGAGCCTAGTGAGGAAGTGAGCAAGATATAAAGAGGAAGGAGATGTGGTCAGAGGTTGAGGCAGTGGCCAGATCAGCAGAGACATATAAGGAATAGAAATGCATTGGCATTTGGGTAACACGGGAAGCCAGTGTAAGTTTTAAGCAGGAAGAAATTTGATATGATTTATGGTTTTAAGACATCATTTTGATTGAGGAATTCTGGTGTGTGGAATGTGGATTGAAAAGAAGAGAGAATAGGGCTTCCCTGGTGGCGTAGTGGTTAAGAATCCGCCTGCCATTGCAGGGGACATGGGTTCAAGCCCTGGTCCGGGAAGATCCCACGTGCCGCGGAGCAGCTGGGCCCATGCGCCACAACTACTGAGCCTGCGCTCTAGAGCCCGTGAGCTATGACTACTGAGCCCACGTGCCACAACTACTGAAGCCCGTGCACCTAGAGCCCGTGCTCTGCAACAAGACAAGCCACCACAATGAGAAGACCGTGCACCGCAACGAAGAGTAGCCCCTGCTCGCCACAACTAGAGAAAGCCCACGTGCAGCAACAAAGACCCAATGCAGCCAAAAAATAAATAATAAATAAAATAAATAAAAAAATTTTTTTTTAAAAGAAAAGAGGCAAGAATAGAAGCACGGAGACTAGTTAAGATGTTATTTCAAGACCAGGCAGGAAATGATGGTAGCTTAGACCAAGGTAGTGACAATTAAGATGGAGAAAGAGAACAGATTTAAGATAGCTTTGTAGATAGGGCTGACAGGGCTGACTTATATTTAGATAAATTGGATTTGGAAGGCTGAGGGAAAGTGAGAAATCAAGGATGTTGTAGAGATGGAGCAAACTAATTTTTCACATCATGAGCAAATCATTTATTTTAGCAATGATTTTACTACAGCACATTATGGGAATGAAGTGAGATCGTGTATGGAAGCAGATGGCACAATGTCTGGCCCACAACAGGAACTTGTGAGATTTTTATTTTTACCCCCACCTCAGGACATTTTCATTAGGAATTTATATTCTCACATTACCATTTATTTAGGTCACCACATTTCAAAAGCAAATGATTAGAAAGCCCATTGGTGAGTATTATATGCAGTGCAACCATTCATCAACTCAGTAAGCATTTCCTGAGCTCCTTGTATAGATAATTACTGTACTGAGTGCTGGGAAAATACTAGTGAGTGAAGCTAATGCAATGCCTACCCTTATGGAACTTTCTGTCTGGTAGGGTAGATTAATTTCCCTAACAATATAATTATACAACTAGTTATTAAATTACATCTGGGATGATTAAGACGAATATCAAGGTATACTGTGAGAACATCTCTTCATGACTTCTCTATTTCCCTAATTTACTTCATTTATTCCCATGTTCCATCTTGCATATGGCTACCAGTGATTCCTAAACCCATCTCTTGGCTCCAGATTCTATTTCCCATGGCCTATGGAACATCTCCAATGGATTACCACATGTTCCTCACTAACTGCATTCATCCTCCATACTTTCCTGTCCCCAGTGCTTTCCCTGTCAGTTAATATCTTTACTATCACGCCAGTTTACCAAGCTAGAAATGTCACAAATGTTAATAACATTAGCAACTTCATAATATTACTATATTAAACCTCATTTTCTTCATGAAAAATGAGACTCAAAGAGGCTAACTTTACTGAAATCATGCAGCTAATTAGACTTGAAATTGTGGTGTTAAATCCAGATCTCTCTGACATCTCAGCTTTTGTTTTTTCCATGACAACAATTTGCGGGATTGTTAAATTTTTTAAAGGAAAAATAATGGGGGAAAACATTCTAGAAAGAGGGAAGAATACTTTTAAGGGCTCAGAAATATTAAAGCATCAATATTTCTAATCATAGAAATGCTTATCTATCCCTCCCATGAATAATAATCATATTTTATCCATTTTGAATGCTGAACCATTTCAACATACACTTTTGGGATAGCCACTATGTGTCAAGTAATTGCCTCTGCTAAGTTTTTAGGACAAAAAAAGGATAATACATGATACCTATCTCTAAGTGCCTTAGTAGGGGAGAAGGACCCTAAGTGTTGATTTCAATGCAGCTCATTAAAGTATAAGCCTGCAAGTGTTATGAGACAGACAGCAAGGGTGGAAAGAGAGCAAGCAGGAGGGCCATGTACCCCAACCCTAGGATTGAGGGAGGGTTCCTGCAGGAGGTAATACCAAAGTTGAGTTTTAACAAATTAGGAAGAGGTGGGACTTCCCTGGTGGCACAGGATAAGAGGCCACGCTCCCAATGCAGGGGGCTGGGTTCGATCCCTGGTCAGGGAACTAGATCCCACATGCATGCTGCAACTAAGAGTTTGCATGCCACAGCTAAGGAGCCCGCCTGCTGCAATTAAGACCTGGTTCAACCAAATAAATAAATAAATAAAAACAAATTAGGAAAAGGTAAGTGAACTAGAGGGGAAAAACAGTTCAAGAAAAGGAGAAAGCAAGAACAAAGACATTGAGGTATGCAGTTACCTGGTGTGTGTTGGGGAGCTTCAAGTAACTTGAGTATGGCAGATGGTAGACGTCCCAGCATGTCATACTAAGGGGTGGGCTCAAATCAGAAGAGATGGGAATGGAGAAGAGGGGGTAGTTTTGAGAGATGGTGAGGAGGTTAAATCAACCAGACTTGAATGATGGGTTGAGTATGAAAAGTGGAGGTAAAAAGAGGACTCTAGGATGACCCCCAGGTGTCTGCTGGTATAATTGGGTAGATGAGGACACTCTTTGCTAGGATAGGAAATGTAAGAGGAGGAACTGCATTGGGGAAGAACTGGTGACTTTGGACATGCCGGGATTAATTTGCGTGTGAGGCTGCGTTTGTCCAACAAGGAGATAGATATACAGATTGGGAGCTCTGGAGAGAGGGCTGATCTCAGGATTGGGTTGTTCAGTAGTAGTAAAAAAAGAAAGGTATGAATAAGATCACCAGGGTACATTGAGCATAAGTTTTTGCTTTGGCTTTGTTTTTGTCATTTCTTTTAGAACCAAGACACATTAGTCTCTCTATATATTCATAGTGACTGGACTGTGAAAATCCTGTTGTTTCCACTGGACTAACTTGATTAGCTTTTAGGATCTTGTCTGTTTAACTCTACCTCCTTCATTGTTTCAAATAACTCAAATTAGATTTAAAACACTTATATACTGCGATGATGGCATTTCTTAGGACACCTTTGGATTAATCATGAAAACAACTACTCTGAGCAGCTGCGGGCAGCGTTTAGTACATAAACTGTGTAAGTTACTGTAAATATGTTGACAGAATTATACTTGCTTGTTTCCAGGTGACCTCTAAAAATGGTTCACTATTCACTTGACCCAGAAAATCCCACAAAATCATGCAAGTCGAGAGGTTCAAATCTTCGTGTTCACTTTAAGAACACTCGTGAAACAGCCCAGGCCATTAAGAGTATGCATATCCCAAAAGCCACCAAGTACCTGAAGGATGTCACTTTAAAGAAGCAGTGTGTGCCATTCCATCGTTAACAATGGTGGAGTTGGTAGGTGTGCCCAGGCCAAACAGTGGGGCTGGACGCAGGGTCGGTGGCCCAAAAAGAGTGCTGAATTTTTACTGCACATGCTCAAAAATGCAGAGAGTAATGCTGAACTTAAGGGCTTAGATGTAGATTCTCTGGTCATTGAGCATATCCAGGTGAACAAAGCCCCCAAGATGTGGTGCAGGACTTATATAGAGCTCATGGTCGGATCAACCCATACATGAGCTCTCCCTGCCACATTGAGATGATCCTAACTGAAAAAGATTGTTCCTAAACCGGAAGAGGAGGTTGTCCAGAAGAAATTGAAGAAGCAAAAACTTATGGCCCGGGAATAAATGCTGCAAAAAATAAATGCAAATAAAAGTAAAAAAACAAAAAAACAAAAAAAAAACACTTATATAGCAGATGTGTAAATTATAGTTGCAGGTACCACTTAGTAGCTACATGATCTCTGGCAAGTCACTTAACTTTTCTAAGCTCAGGTGTCTCCTATGTAAAATGAGTGTAATTTGTTGTTAACATTAATTGCAATACTGCATACTCTAAGGGCTTGGCATAGTTTATGGCTGTCGTAGATACTAAATAAATGGTAACTATTATTATTCATACTTCTGGTCACTGAAATATTTATCAAGACTTTGTGGTGTATAGGTTGTTTTGTTAGGCCCTGCTTGGAACAAATATGCATATAAGGTAGAGAAAGGAGCCCCACCAAGCAGGAAAGACCTGTACACACTTGTTCACTTGTTACTATCATCATGCAAGACATCTTGTGGCAACTCTCAGTGTATAGGAGTGCTGAGCTCACAAGGGAGGTAGAGAGGAATCCAATCACGTCCAGTGAAAGTGGAGGAAAAATCACCTCCACTCTCACCAGTTTGCTACCTCTGAAAGTCTACTGAACCCTTCTGAAGCCATGAGTGGGAGGTAGGGAGAGGGAAATAGTATGGGTGTACAATCTATTACCATCTTTATTTCAGAATATGGACTTGTCTATTCAAGAAAAAAATGAATGTCCCCATCTTGACATATTCATTTTGTGGAGACAAATGCACTTGCTAATACATGAGCTGACCCATATAACTCCTCCACTGAAAATATTATTTTTCACAGTGACAGATGTTAAACTACACCTAGCATTCTATGTAACACGAAGATGCCAGAGATAGCAAATTTAATAGGTAACTGGAGATGGACCATGGGAAGGAGGTAGAGGCAGTTCACAACTTATCAAGATGAATATAGCACCTCATTATTTTCAACAACAATGACAAAACACACACACACACACACACACACACACACACACACACACAAAGGTAAAATGCTGCTCTAGCTTGAGAACATCAAGGAATAGTCTAGATTCCATGTCATAATTTTAATCTGATCAATTTAAAATTAAAAAACAGGCCTCTGCTAACATTAATTTATGCCTTCTGCTTAAACTTGGAAATAAAGATGAGCCTCATACAAACTGTCCAGAGGAGGGGATAAATGAACTGAGATAGGCTTCCATTGTTAAACCTGCATCACTAACATGACTTCAAAAAAGCTGCTGTTATGTAGACACTGTGACCGAGCGACCAAGGATGTAGCTTCTCTGACTGAAAAAGAGAGGGGCTTCCCTGGTGGCACAGTGGCTAAGAATCCTCCTGCCAACGCAAGGGACATGGGTTCGAGCCCTGGTCCGGGAAGATCCCACATGCCGCGGAGCAACTAAGCCCATGTGCCACAACTACTGAGCCTGCGCTCTAGAGCCCGCGAGCCACAACTACTGAAGAGCCCATGCTCCGCAACAAGAGAAACCACTGCAATGAGAAACCCATGCAACCGAACGAAGAGCAGCCCCCGCTCGCAGCAACTAGAGAAAAACCCACGTGCAGCAACAAAGACCCAACTCAGCCAAAAATAAATAAATTAATAAATTAATTTTTTTTAAAAAAAGAGAGTGCTTCGCAGTTAAAAATTACGAAGGCAGATGTGCTTTTTTATCACAGGTGTGTGTTTAGAAGTGACTATTCTCAAGGCAGGCTTTTGGAAGCCTCCTCTCAACTCAGATCTAAGACTCTTAGGTTCTTTCATACCAGATGGCAGGCACAGGCTCCGGACCAATTCCATGTGGAGTAAAATGGTGGAGCACAGTCTTCCTAATGAGATGGTTTTTTTAATGGGCTACATTAATTGAAAGAGAGCAAGTTACAGAGCTGGAAATGCTAGGTTCTCTGCTGTGTAGCGGAGCTCTGGGATCTTGGCTTCCTGGCTCTACCTCAGACAAGTTTTATGATTGTGAGCAAGTCACGTATCTGCCGCCTTACTCTTTTCATCAATAGGATGAACATGTTAGACTTTGATGTTTCTAGGGTCTAACAACATTGCATTATTTCATGATTCTGTTATCATATCTAGAGTATCGAGTATGTCAGTGATGGTAATATTGATACTTTATTGAGAGACACTGTACAAAAAAAGTGTCTCCTTGGGGCAGGAAGTAGGACAGTCTAGAATGGTGCAGAAACCAGCTTATAGGAGGCCTAGTTAGCAGCAGGGATAATTAGCTTCAAGAAAAGGAAACTGTGTCCAGATATTTTAACTAATATTACTTGGAAAAAAGTCAACCCATTTTGTGTTGTTATAAAATATATGCCTCAACTGAGTGACTGGAAGCTTCAGATTTCTAGCTTACCATAAGCAGTCCTTTTTAAACAAATATAAATGTCCAGTAATAAAAATAGGCAGCCTTTTCAGCTAATTGTCAATGAAGATAAGGAAGCAGAGGCAAAATGACTAACTCTCAAAGAGACTGTAGAAGAACTTCTTGCATTAATAAAGGCATTGTTCTTAAATCTGATCATAAGAGTAGGTAATAAGGTAATAGTGATACTACCATGACTATTCAAAATGTTATTAAATTGCTTTTGGTGGGGGAAAGTTCTCTCTTCTATTGAAAAACAGAAACAAAACAAAAAACTCCTTTAAAATAGTTATGCTTGAAGTGTCACAAGAGATCAGAACATTCCTAAAAAATTAGTAAGTCTATAATATTTTATAGGAAATCTTTTTTCTTTTTGAGTTCCAACAGTCTGGTTACCTGAAGTACCTACCACGGTGTCAGTTAATTATGTACTTTCTTATTTTGAACTCTAATTCCTCAATGTGCTGAGTTCCAACTATAAGATGATGAGACTCATTTCCCTGTGATATAACTTGTACGCTCAGTCTCATTGACATTTCATTTTAGCCTTTTCTTCAAGTAGCTTGAATAATGCATAAAGTTAGAAGAAGCATCTGATGTACCTTTCTACCTCCAGAAGCATATAGCACAGTGCTGAGAAGAACCAAGACTTGAATGGCAGAGTGTGAGTTGCCTGGGATTCTACAGTACCAAAATACCGACTACTCACTGTCACCTTTATTTAACCTGTTTGTTGGATCTTAGGAACTTGCCAAATTATTGAGGGCTCATCTTTTACAAAGTAGTCCAGAAGACAAAAAAGAAATAGGTAGAGAATTGAGTTTTTGCTGTTTTACCTCTCCTAGTTCAGAAGAGCATGGATCCTTTGCTACTTATTATTATTAGCTGTCTAAATCTTAAAGGTGAACTGAAGAGGCAGTTGGTCTTACAGGAGTGTCTTTTATCAGTGTTTGGCTCTTTTTCTTTTTTTTTTTTAACATCTTTATTGGAGTATAATTGCTTTACAATAGTGTGTTAGTTTCTTATTTATAACAAAGTGAATCAGCTATACATATACTTATATCCCCATATCTCCTCCCTCTTGGGTCTCCCTCCCACCCTCCCTATCCCACCCCTCTAGGTGGTCACAAAGCACCAAGCTGATCTCCCTGTGCTATGCGGCTGCTTCCCACTAGCTATCTATTTTACATTTGGTAGTGTATATATGTCCATGCCATTTTCTCACTTCATCCCAGCTTACCCTTCCCCCTCCCTGTGTCCTCAAATCCGTTCTCTAAGTCTGCGTCTTTATTCCTGTCCTGCCCCTAGGTTCTTCAGAACCATTTTTTTTTTTAAGATTCCATATATATGTGTTAGCATATGGTGTTTGTTTTTCTCTTTCTGACTTACTTCACTCTGTATGACAGACTCTAGGTCCATCCACCTCACTACAAAAACTCAATTTCGTTTCTTTTTATGGCTGAGTAATATTCCATTGTATATATTGGCTAACTCTTTTTCTAATGTTAATACATCCAGAGTCTTTTGTCTTTCTAAACCCTAACCCAGATGAACAAAATGCTTTTACACTTGCTCTCCCCTTCTCCTGACTTCCTAGAAAGAATGAAGGAAATTACTGGTTATCTGGTACCCAGCCTGTGCTAGGCACTATGAAATATTCCTTTACATACATTAACCTATTAAATTTTCAGAGCAACTTGACTAGGTAGGTGATACTGCCTTTTTACAGAGTCCCAGAGAGTAGTAACTTACCTATGTCTTTCAACCAGTAAATGTGACTAAAAGATGATGTAATAAACCATGTCCTGCTTTGCTCTTAGAGATATGTTTAATTCTCATTACTCTTACATTTGGGTCCAGGACAGTCTCATTAGTCTAAACCCACTTTTGTCTGTATCCACCGTGGACAGCAAAGACATGACTAGATCATAACACACAGTGTGTTCCTCCTTTTACAGTGTCCACATCCTGCTTTATCTTTGTGTTTGAATGCCTCCCGGATTTTAAGCTCCTACAGATTGGAAAGTGTTTTCCTTTTTCACCTTTGTAACCCTTGAAGTAACTACTTACTGTGCACTGACTGTTCTTAATTACAGTTCCATAAATTAAGTCAAGTATTTTTTTCATTTTACAATGGAAATCTATTTATGTCCTGCACGTGTCCACAATCAGTGAGTGGAGTGGCTCAGGTAGAGCACTCAAGCTCAGGGCTCTAATTAGGACTGCACCACCATCCACCTGCTTCTAGCACTCCAGAGTGAGGCTGCTGTTCTTTAGACCATGGCTTTGGGACCACTGCCTGGCCCTCTTTACCTTTCTCTCACTCTGCCTCATTGGATCATTCATCCAAATTTCCCATATTATCTTCAATTTGCTGTTGAACTTCCTTTATAGAGATTTTTAAAAAATCTCCTTTATGATAGTGTAAGGAAATATGAGAAATCATGTATTATTAACTGGTTAATTCAGAAGAGTTTCTTTTCTATAATTAGTTTCATTTTTGGACTACTTTATAACTCAAAAATTTACCTTTTTTTAAAAAAATTAATTTAGTTTTGCTGTGTTGGGTCTTCATTTCTGTGCGAGGGCTTTCTCTAGTTTCGGCAAGTGGGGGCTACTCTTCATCGTGGTGCGCGGGCCTCTCACCATC